>NW_017617694.1:0-250000 GCF_001879475.1 Ipomoea nil | reverse complement strand
TATATATATATATATATATATATATATATATATATATATATACATATATATATATATATATATATATATATATATATATTATATATATAAGTAATGCTACTGTACAGCTACTGTACCAAATATATATATATATAACGTAATGGTACTGTACAGTAGCATTACTTTTATATATATATATATATATATATATATATATATATATATATATATATATATATATATATATATATATATATATATAATTTAAATTAAAACTTAAGTTTTTAGTTTTTTAAAATTTAAAACAACATTAATAAAATATTTTGATTAAAAATTGATGAAGACGGGATTCTTCGTCCCCGCCAAATTCTCCGCGGAAACGTAGATAGGCACTATTTTCAATTTATCGTTGAGGACGGAGACGGAGAGTATACTTCCCGACCCCGCCCCGATCTGTCCCGCCCCCATCCCGTTGTCATTCCTACTCTAAATATGGGTACTTACTTTCAATTTCTAATTTTAGTTCAGATGGTTCAACCCGCCCGATTAGCCCGACAACCCGAAGTTTAGGGTTAGGGCCAAACCGAACCCGAGAATAAAATATTAATAATCCGATTAGTCCGACAACCCGACAGGGCTAGCCCGAAACCGAGTGGGCTGGCCCGATTGACATCCCTACTTACAGCCCTTTCCTCTGCCGGGACTCCCACGAAATGAAAACGGGCGGCATCGTCGTATGCTCCACTTTTGTTGCCCTTGTTTATATCCCGGAGTACTCCTATGGCTGATCTGTCACCCAACCTACTTAAACAACCTAAAGGCTTGGCCCCGTCCCGTTTGGAGAATGACCCCTTATGGCACGGATTAGTCAGTTATTCTCGCAGTTCAGATAAGATTCGGACCGCCACTTCTCTAAAAGCATGGTTCTTGCCTCCCTCCCCCCTTTGAGCTCGTCCATTCGTTAAGTGATCCCTTGATCTCACGTTCGACTGCTTTCTCGTCGTGTAGGCCCGTGAGTGAGATTTCTGCTCATTGCAGTCACATCCAGGGTTCTTCGCACCTGGATAGTACCAGGACCCTTGTGTCCCGGCCCTTGATTAGATAAAGCTGCCCGCCCTATGACCCACAACTAAATATGAGCCTTGCGACGAGACACGGACATTCCCCGTGCTATGGTTCCCTCCGGTCTGTTTCCGGGTTGGGTTAGGGGAACATCCAAGTGATTGCCTTCGCAGATCCAAACGCGCTCACAAGGTGCACAATAAGAATAAGGCCAATAGAGACTTCATAGGGGACCATTTGAGCTGCAGATCGTAATGCTCCTAGAAAGGCATATTTCGAATATAGAGGACTGAATGATCACAAGAAAAAAGTACTTTATCATATCCTTATATGAACTGTACGAGCACGTCCTCTGTCACACCCCATCGCGCTTACAGCTCTATACCCCAACCCAAATCTGGCCCCTCTTCTTTCGCTCGATCACCACAATACAATGTTATACCACCTAATTTTTTTGCATGACCTTCCGATATGGAGTGTTGTTCTGCATCCCCTCTGTTTGTATACCATTTAAATAGCGTTCTAGTGTTTCGAAAGATAGAAGAAAGGACCTTTTGGATGGCAGAAAAGCACTCCTTGTATTTCGTTGAGTTGCAGGCGAATACGATCGACATTGAATCCATCTTCTAGTAAAGCAGATTCCACACTTTTCTCTATCGGAACGGCTAGGGTAAATTTATTTTTGAAGCTTCTAAAGTCAGTGCGGGTATACAAAAGCAAAGTCTCTCTAAGCTTGACCAAGCGCTCCCCATCAGAAAGCAAAGGGGGAAACTGCGGAATAACCGGTGGATTGGGAATAGCAGGGTGGTGAGCTGGCGCGTGTGCCTGCGGCAACGCCTCCTGGGCCACAAGAAGTGAACTAGCTTCATCTCCGGGCTCAGAAAGCGATTCAAAACTTTGGGCAAGAGATCACAAATTCGAAGAATTCAGATTAGTGGGTGATTTAGTTTCCCACTGGCGCGATGATGGTCCAGCTTGCTCCACGACTCAATTTTGCCCCGTAGATGCGGTATATATATATATATATATATATATATATATATATATATATATATATATATATATATATATATATATATATATATATATATATATATATATATGGAACTACGGTGATATTGTTATGAATGTTGCTTCCAGTGGAATAGCATTTTTGCTCTTTTTGGGAGGCAAGACAACACATGCCAAATTTGTTGTACCACTCTCTTTGAACGAAGGTTCCATGTGCAATATATCGCAAGGCATTGACCTTGTTGAGCTTATAATAATGAGCAAATTGATAATATGGGATGAAGCACTAATGACACACAAACACTATTTTGAAGCTTTGGACAAAACCATGAATGATCTATTGAGGTTCGTCATACTAGGTAGTGCTGAAAAGACTTTTGGTGGAAAGACAATAGTTTTGGGCGGAAATTT
The DNA here is from genome assembly GCF_001879475.1 of Ipomoea nil. Classification (NCBI taxonomy): domain Eukaryota; kingdom Viridiplantae; phylum Streptophyta; class Magnoliopsida; order Solanales; family Convolvulaceae; genus Ipomoea; species Ipomoea nil. Next base: position 247,537 of record NW_017617694.1, on the reverse strand, counting down.
TAGACATATCATACCTGTTATTCTAAAAGCAACAAGACCAGTAGTTTTCGGAACAACTATTAATTCTTCATACCTGTGGACAAATTGCAAGGTATTAAGTCGCACAAAGAACTTGAGACTAAGGACCTTAGCTTCAGAGGAAGATAGATAGATGGTTGATTGGTTTTCAAAATGGATTCCATACATCGGAGATGGGATTGCTTGGGTTGTAAACGACAGTTCATTTGAGATCGATATTCCGGCACGATTTTTGTTGAAGTGTGGACACAATCCCATAGCAACTATAGTGGAAAGAACCTTTCCAAGCTCGAGATATAACATGCTTGATGAGTCACAGCTAGAAGGCCGATCGATCCTCTCGCTGAATTTAGATGTCGTTGATCAAATTAATCAGTACATGTGCGACATGAATACTGTAGAAGGACAAACATATTTAAGTTGTGACTCTTCGTGTAAGGCAGAATCAGACAATGAAAATCTATCAGAAGTACATACTCCTAAATTCTTAAATAGTTCGAGATTGTCGGGTCTTCATAATCATTCACTGACATTAAAGGTCAATGCACCTGTTATGTTATTGCGGAACATAGTCCAGCCTCTTGTTATTTGTAACGGGACGCGGCTCATCATCACAAAATTGGCAGATCACATTGTCGAAGCAAGAATAATTAATTGGACACATGAAGGAACCAAAGTTCTTATCTCCCGATACGAGATTGCCCTTCAAGTTCTAGCATAAACAATTCTTGTTGATGCTTGCATATGTCATGACTAACTCACGTTGGGTTATTGTTAAAAAAATCAATCTTTAATCACAGACAATTGTACCATATAATATTTGATTTATAATTGTATAATGACCCAAATATTTTTAATATATTATAACAAATCCATTCCGTGCATTGCACGGATAAAAATACTAGTATTAACTTAAAACATAATCCGTGCAATCGGCATACTAGGATAAATCTATAACTCGAGAATATATATATATATATATATATATATATATATATATATATATATATATATATATTTGCACTAACATTTCAGATGCTTTATTTGTTTTGTCTTTTTTGGGTGGAAAGTTGTTGGAGTAACCTTGAATATATTATTCTAAAATCAAAATTATTAAGTCATGTAACATTGAATATAGAGTTAAATCCACTTTTGGTCCTATATTTACTGCGCGGTGGACACATTTTGTCCACTTTTATTAATTTTTCCACATTTTGGCCAAACTTTTTAAAATATGGACACTTTTAGTCCAGTGTTACATTTTGCGTTAAGCTACCGTGACGTAGAAGGGCAATTCTGTCCTTTCCTGTGCAATTCTTCATCAACCTTCAATTTTGGAGCTTCACCATCATCTTCTTCACGCCAAGGCTTGTCGTCGGTTCTGCTGCTGCTGCCGAGGTGAACCCAAACACACCGCCAATTTTCTACTGCTGCTGTTCGCCGGAGTCCATGGAGGTTCGCCAGATCTGCCGCTTTGTCGCCGGTTCCCTTGCTATTTGCCGACATCGAGAGAGAAGAGAGGGGGGTGGGCTGGTGGTTGCTTGTGCTTGGCCTCCATCGCCGCAACTCCGTTCAGCCACCCTTCCTTGTTTTACCTACGAAGCTTGGGGAAATCAGGCTGGTTGTCCAGAAACGATCTCGGCTCCGACTCGATCATTCGCGAGTCAACAACAGCTTCCAACACCAATTGATTACGACCAAAGCAGAATCAACAACATGCATAGCAGAATTCACAGGATCGACAAACAATTTCTGGAAATAAAATGTACGATTCAATTCAAGGAAATCGAAGGGAATCGGAGGTGATCAACGCACGTTAGGGCAGAATTTCAGAAAATGTTTTACTCCTAATTGTACTGGTATGGATTCAACTTCCTAAATTGCCTTATCATTTGATTAAACTTGAGATTATTGGAAGAATTGTTGTGCCAATTGGAAAATTGATGGATGTAGACTCCGCTACTACTCGGAGAACTCGCCCTAGTGCGGCTAGGGCTAGAGTTGAGGTTAATTTGCTTGAGCCTCAAATTGATAGGGTGTGGATTGAAATCGGGGTATGAATTGACAAAGTCGATCGGAATTGGGGTGTCGACTGACTCGTGGAGGAGAGACGGAAGTTACGAGGATGAGAGGGATGGTGGTGATGTTCAGTAACCAGAAGGGGTATGGATTCATCAAGCCGGAGGGTGAGGGCGAGGCTAAGGGGGATATGACGACAATGGATACAGAGTCGACGGCGGCGGAGGTGGGGAGTGTTATAATTGTGGGCGGCGGTGGGATGGCAATGGATACAAAGGCGGCGGCGGCGATGGATTGTCCAAGTGGCAGTGGCAATCGTGGACACTTGGCGAGCTAGGGATTGTCCAAGGATGCATTCTATCAACAAACAGGACGTGGTCATCAATTGGCTATAGAACCTGTAGAACAGGAAGAAGTGATGCAAGTTGATGAAAATTTAGAGGAAGCAGGTAAATTGCAGGAAGACGACTTTGGGAAGGAGCTAGAAGATGTTCTGGAACAGCTCTTGCTCGAAAATGAGGAAGTAAAAGATTTTGAGCAGGATTGATTTTATTGAAGGATTGAAAATGAACTTTTGCCATGATCCCATCCCATGTGTATTATGTGGAATTCAAATCTTTTCTTGGTTTGGCATATGAGTAAAGCACCAAATCTGCCACAACCCCTATTCCTAACCTTTGGCAATTCACCAGCGTCAATTTTTAAGGCATGACGCTAATGTCTTATGGTTTATGGACAAATGGTGAAGAAAATCGCGAGTGAACTTAAAAATTGAAGGTTGATGAAGAATTGCACATGAAAGGACAGTATTGCCCTTCTACTTCACGGTAGCTTAACGCCAAATGTAACGGTGGATCAAAAGTGTCCACTTTTTAAAAAGTCTGGGTAAAATGTGGTAAAATTAATAAAACCGAACAAAATGTATCCATCGCGCAATAAATGTAGGACCAAAAGTGGATTTAACTCTTGAATATATTATTCTGAAATTAGAATTATTAAGTTATTAAGTTATGTAAATAAAACAATAAACAAGAATTGTAAAATATTTAATAATTTTAATTACCTGTTAAGAAAATTAAAGAATTTGAAAATTTGTGACATTGTATGACTAAGAAGAATTCTTCAATTCAATCGAACTGCGTCTGTCGTTCACTCGTCTGTGATCTATCTTTAATTTGTGAGATTTGTATAAATAAGCATTAAGCAACTTTTGGTGATGTCGTAATAAACTCAAGCTAATCTTATCTTACTATATATTAAAGCCATAAGATTTCAGCCAATCAAATGGCTTCAATTTCCCGCCCATGTAAAACTACAGCGTTTTTATCATTTAGCTTTAACATTTAGATTCAATTTTTTTTCTAAATCTGATTTACGAGTTCTTTTTGGAATTTCACTTTCCAAGATATAATTGCTGCGTTGCTCAAGATTCTGTTATTAAATGAGGTTGAAAGTACCGAGCAATAAAGATTGCACTCACGCGTTATTCGAAAACTCTTGGAGAACGAGTTCAGTGTAAGAGCATCCTTATCAGTTGAGGTTATTTCTCAGTTATTTGTAGGTCCCAGCATCCACCTCATCCTCTATCATCTCATTCAATTACAAAAAACCCTTCTCCACATCAATTTTGAGTTATTTCTCAGTTTTTTATGCACCCACCATTTAACTCACTATATTTTAATTATTTCTCTTACTTATTGGGACCACAAATATATCATACTTTGCATAAGAAATATTTTTGAAATAACTCCTCCCCACATCAGCTATTAACTTTGAGTGGAGAGAATTCATGTAGAAATAACTCCTAAATAACAACTAGTGTGGATGCTCTAATTAGCATTATCTATTACAAATTCAAACTGATCTAAATAAAATTTAAAATAGAGAAAATGGCACTTTTTACCCCTGAGTTATATACTTATAGCATTTTTTTCCCCTCAATTATTTAGGTAAGCACATTAGCCCCCTCAGTTATTCTAAAAGTGGTGTTTTTTCCCCCCTGATATATTTAATTGACATTTATACCCTTAAAGTAAATATTTTATTTATTTTACTTCTCCAACAAATTATTGCGTATACGTAGGGATGACCACGGTTCGGTTTGAATTGAACCGGATACTATAGCAATCGAATTAATAATTTTCAGTTATAATTCAGATCTAGAATCCAATATTTAAATGTCAATTTATTAAAATTATGTATCAAAAAAATTGAATCTTGAACCGTGAACCGGCGGTTCTGGATCCGATTCACGATTTTGAACCGTCTTTATTTTAAAATTTTATTTTTTATTTTAAAATAGTATAAATTCAACAATATATGTATTTTATTTTTTCAGTTCGGAACATGAACCGTCCGTTCTGGTTCACGATTTTAATAAACTCTAAATATCAGATTTCGATTCTAAATTGTAATTGGAATATTTCGATTTGGTTGCTATAGTGTTTGTTTGGTTTGAACCAAATTATGGTCATAATTTGTTGGAGAAAAAAAATAAATTAAATATTTAGTTGAAGGGTAAATATGTCCATTTAACATTTTAGGAGGAAAAACAGTCACTTCAATAATTTAGGGGGCAAAAATGCTATAGGTATATAACTCAGGGGGAAAAATTGCCATTTTCCCTTTAAAATAAAAGATTTTAAATTGAAACAACATAATAATTATTCTTATTGTTTCAATGAAGGACTCTTCGTTTCTCTAGGATCAGTCCGGATCAAATTCTACCTCTATATATAGAGAGGTAGATTGAGATCAACTATTTCAACATCAGCTTCTTTATAATAGGAAATACTCTGCAAAGGAAAAAAAAAAAATCCTTCACAATATGTATTTGTTAAGGCGATCAGTCCAAAAAAGTATAAAGTACCAGAGGAGCATGGAGGAGAAATCAGTCCACAGAAGTATGAAGTACCAGAGGAGCATGGAGGAGAAATCATGAAAAGTAAAGAATGTGGAAGAGAAATCATGAAAAGTAAAGAATGGATATTTCACAATGAAGAGGTAAAAATCACTTCTCAATTTGTTTACACTCTGTTTTATGATTTACACCGTCTCTTTCAACCAAAATTAGATTCATTGACTATAGGGAACCTATATACCATGCTAATATCTCAGAGGAAAGTCTAGAAATACTGACCCATTTTTGAATAAGGCAAGGTTTGCTCACTCAAGAAATATCCACCTATTGGTTAATAATCTTTTTATTTATTTATTTTTATACTAATCTTTTTATTTATTATACGAATAGTATACTAAATAATATCTTTTCTGTTATTAAACTAAATTAATCTGTTTACTCTACTCTGAATGGTCAGACACAAATTGTTAGCTTGAAAGAATCAACTATTAAAGGTGCCTGAGCGCAGCCTCCCTGGTTTCTGGTTTTTCAGCTCTCTTCTTCATATGAGCTCCAAGGTTGCACCAACTATGGATCTAGAGTATGAGTCTTCTTTGTGGTATGTTTCCTCTTCTTAACAGATTCTTGTGCAAGTAGAAAATGGAATCATACTTTTATTACTGTTTAGAGTTGGAACAAAAAATAGTGAAAAGAATCAAAACAGTTCCTACATATCAATTGTCAAATATATATAACTCTAAGACACATGCATCACATGACTTAACTATAGACATAGCAGACTATAACTTTCTGTCACTTTGAACATGATGTACTCTGCAACAAGGCAGTGAAGGTGAATACGTTGGAATACCAAAATGGTAATAAAGCTTCATTTTTGTTACCAATTCTAATATAAATATGTAATTAATACATTGTTTTGCAGGTAAAACAATGTAAGGAGGACATTCCATGATGTTTAGGTGATTGTGGCCATGTCAAGACTTGATTGAAGAATAAAGTCATAAGAGAGGCCACCAATATTGTGTATTAGTCAGGTGTGCCAGTTTCTGAGCTGAAGGGTACTCGGTTACCAAGTTAATATTAATAGAAGGGTAAGAAAAACTTATTTGTAAGCATTTGTTGTTTCACCCCTGCTGCCCCTCAGTAATGTTCACCACTATGTTTGTTAGGAATTTATAACCACTGCACCTAATATCATAAAAAAATATTGAGATAAGTCATTAGGATTAAACAACACCTGTCATATTTCTATGTTTACAGTGCATCTGTGAAGTTAGGATTAAATTGGACACTTTTTAAACACCAAATTTTTATGTTAAATCCTCTAAAATAAAGTACTGAACTAAACATAATCTGAAAATATATTATTCAATTACACTACACATTAAATGCAATAATCTTAAGATTCAATTATATGCAGAATAACTCTCTTACTCTCAGAATTACACTAACCAAAAATACATTTCTATATGTATCAAACATGACATAATATTTCGACTATACAAATATTAAACTCAAGAGAGTTAAAAAAAATACAAAATAAAGGAACAAATGTTATTGAAGTTTGCTGCTAAGATTCAGATTAAAATAATTAAAAAGATATTTTTAAAGCAGTATAATGGAGCCTGAAAAGTAGTTAAAAAATTAACAAGTTCATATCATAACAAAATAAAGGCAATGAAATAAATATTTAATTGACAAAAACAAATTGTTACAATGAATCTTTGCATCATATTGTCAACCAGAAATAATCAAAATACAATAAAATTTACAGAACAAATATATACACCTTATTTCTGAATAAAAATCATGAACCAAATAAGGCTATGTATACATTTGCAAAGTGAAAGTTGATTACATTTGGTCTACATTACTTTCAATCAGGATTGCTACAAACTTCTATTTCATCACACCACCCATCTTTTCCTAACATGCTTAACCAGATTCAGATGCAATTTTTAAGCAACTTAAAGAGAGAAAATTACTGTTTTTTTACAAAAACTCACAGAAAATTATGAACTGTGACGAACAATTAAAGAGAAGGGACTATATGTTACCATTTGTAAAAACACATCAAATACAAGTATCAAAGGATTTAAAGCCACTATCTTTACAGAAATATGTCCAATACAGACAAATCAAACCCCAAAACCCTGTATTAAGTCATAAAAGATGGGTACCGTGAATGAGAGTTAGCTTCATGGATCCAAAATATACAGCTGAGAGAGAAGTTAAATCCCCGGCATAAACCAAACATAGCTCTATATGCAAGAAAACATGACAACATCCACAAAATGGAAAGTCTTAAAGAAAACACAAGTATATTAGACACAAAATTTTACATTTGGAAGCATGTGTCACCTCAACCCAAACATAGTGGTGCACATTTTGTGCACCGCTGGGTAATATAAACATAGTGGTACCCTAGAATCTGCAAATTAAGGAGATCCTTTCTTTATACACCGCTGGATGAATTTTTGAATCTTACAGTTGTGTGCATGTTGAAATACAGAACTGCAAACTGCTTAATTTTATCTTCAATTCATTTTTGATGCCTAGGGTTATTTCGATTTGAAGTAGAAAGACTTGGGGTTTGGATGTAAGCATTTAAATTGGCATTTTGTCTTCGAAAAACACAATGAAGCCATCTAGAACGAAGATATTTTACCTGGAACGAAGTTTAAGCTGATGGATGTCGCCGGCCACGTATAGCTACATTGTCCGGTCTTTTTTCGTTCTGATTTAGGTCTTTGTGAGACTGACTTCACCTCCATAATGTATTTGAGGGATTTCCTTTGAAGTTGTATTGACTTAGCTGGTCAGAGTGTGCTGTTTAAAATGGGAGGCAGAGAGAGTTCTGGAAAGCGAGAGGAGGAAGCTAAGCCAAAATGGAATGACAGAGATGAAGCTGGGTTGAAATGGGTTGGGTAGAATTTTTAGTTGGGCTATTGGAGTAGATAATTGAATTGGGTTAAAGCCCTTTAACATTATATTATTATTAATTAGTAATATTATTGTTATTTTTATTGTTATTAAATTATTAAATTAAACTATTAATTTTATGGGTGTGTACACTATTTTCATGGGAATATAATTATTATTATGATTAATAAGTATTGTTGTTAATTTATTAGTAATTTTTTTTTTATGCAATGAGGTTAATTTATGATGGATGCAGTGTATGGTTATTGAATACTTTAATTTTGAATAAAGTTTTTTTTATTCAATTATGTAATTTTTCAGGATGGATGTACCTCTGAGTTTATGAAGTATGATCTTTGAATGTGTCGTAAGTCAAAGAGGATTATATTTGAACTATTGAGAAGAATTAAGAATCAAGAAGAACTAGCAAAGTTAAAATCCAAGTTGAGAAGTATATCAAGAGGTGAGTATGGTGAAATGAAAGATATGTATTGGAGTAGAAAATATACTTTAATTATGCTACCTGTTAATTAATTATTTTACTAGAATTGTAAGGAACATGAATTTTATTTTTTTTTTGGATATCAAACAATATCAATTATTTGTGTACTTCCTTTGACTACTTTTAAATAAAATCTTAAAAATTATGACAATTAAGGAATTGTTACTTTCCGTAATGAAATTTAAAAAATTATGATAATTATTCCAATTCACAAATTATTATGATAATTTACATATTGTTAAGTCTATATAATTATGCAAATTATTCCTATTAACAGATTATTACATATATAATATTATGCTAATGGTTATTTTCGAATAAAATCTTAATAATTATGGTAATTAATAATTTAATTCACACATTATATTATTATTAATATATTTTGTATAGTTGTCATAATATACATTTTATCTAATCAAATAAGGAAATTAATGGTACACATTATGGACATAATTAAAGAAAATTAATCATACACATATTACGTCCATAGTTAACCAAACATCATAATTAGCATAATCTATATCTATACTATAATTAAAAACAAAATCATATTTACTTGATTTTCCACTCAGACAATAGTAAATAGTAGAGGAATGGAACAAAAATATTTCACAATAATATCTTTCATCATCAATTAAAAACGGAATCGAAATTTGGTAAAGAAAATTAATCATACACACATTACATCCATAGTTAAACAAACATCATAATTAGCATAATCTATATATATACTATAATTAAAAACAAAATCATGTTTACTTGATTTCCCGTCCAGACAATAGTAAATAGTAGATGAATGGAACAAAAAATATTTCATAATAATATCTTTCTATTATCAATTAAAAATGAAATAAAAATTAGGTAAATTTAGAAAAGAAATGAATATTAATAATTGTCTGAAAATGAAAAATGAAAAAATGAACAGAAATTAGATTAATTGAAAAAAGAAATGAATATTAATAATTGACTAAAAATAAAAAATGATCAATAACTGACTAAAATGAAAAAAGAAATGGTTAGATCATTGCATTTTAATTTTTCACAATAATATTACACAGTATAATACATTAAATCACAATTATGTCATAAATCTTTCACAATTTTAAACAATTGAACGAAAATTAAAAATGGAACGGAAATATTTCAATAATAATATTTTACATCATAAAATAAAGGTAATTAAAAATGAAAATGAAATATTTCAATAATAATATTCTACATCATCATTAATAAAGGCATATTTAAAATAATAGTAAAGGTAAATTAAAAATTTTTTCGCAAATTAAAATTAAACAAAAATATTTCAATAGTAATATTTTACATCATCAATTAAAAATGGAACGAAAATTGAGTAAAAATATCACTGCATCTGAAATTGTAATTAGCTAATTAACTGAAAATAAAAAAGAATAATTGACTAAAAATAAATATGATATTAGTAATTGACTGAAAATATAAAAGAAAATGAATATTAATAGTTGACTACAAATAAAAATGATCCATAATTGACTAATATGAAAAAATAAATGGTTAGATCATTGCATTTTAATTAAAAATGGAACATAAACTAAAATTGGACGGAAATATTTCAATAGTAATATTCTACATAATAAATAGTAAATGCATATTTTAAACAATAGTATACGTAAATTAAAAAATGCATATTTAATAATGTGTAATTGTTTTGTTTATGGAACATCAATAAATTAAATTTTATCTTTTAATACATCTAAAACGTTATTGGCCCTATATCTTCAATATCACAATCTTTTATATATTGTATCATAATATCATGGCCGTGCAACGCACGGGGGCAACTACTAGTAATCTACTATAGTAATATAATGTATACATAAATAATGTTGTATACATATAGTAATAATCTAATATAATAATATATTGTATACATCTTTCTATCTTTCTATATAATAAAGTTATAAAGTCATAGTCAATCAAATTGTTGCATTTTCCCGTCTATCTAAAATTACGTAGTTTTGAATATCTAATTTTCAGTGACAATTTTTTTAAAAAAACCGGTGACAGTTTTAATTCACTTTGTATTCACACTAATTGTATTCCTATTAGAATTAAATAACTGATGCACCGTTTCAGAGTCCCCAAGTTCTTGGTAGTTGTTCCAAATAACAATTCATCAGCCCTAGATTAATTGCAGCAGCACATTTATTTAATCTATGGCCTGCTGTTTACAAAATCGAATCTCGATTCGAGAATGGAAACACCATTAGTTAATACTCTTGGAATTAATGTACATGAAGAACTCTTACACTATCTAACAACTAAAGTCTATATAATACAGAGATATAGCGAATAGAAACAATAGATTCCTTTGTGGCCTTTGTCGCTCAGTGTTCTATTCCGGAATTCCTTTGTGGCCGTCTAAACCGGAATGGGTTTGTAAGTTCTTCCTCGTAATTTATTAACCATCAACCATAAAAAATAATAGCGCTGGTGGTACCCTCTGAAATCAAAAGCATTGTCTTCCAGATGAAGAGGTACATGTCATTTTCTACATTATTCTGCATAAAAAAATGTTTTTTACTGGTTAGAATATACCAAAATTGATATCCAATGCTATGTAAACTGCTTATCTAGGGTATTATTATACATGCTCATATACCAAAACCGTATGTAGCAAATTTCATGAACAGCAATGTCATGTTAAGTATGGCTTGAAAGGTGAGTATAAATCTCTCTGTACACACTTTGTTTTCTTCACTGCCAATAAGCTGGCTGCAATAGAATAAGGCCCTGTTTGGTAAAATGGCTGTTAGCTGATTGTGTTATAAATAGTTGATAACATTAGATAATTGTAGAAAAATGTTTGGTAAATTAGCTGTTAGCTGATAGGTATTTGGTATAATTTCTTTTCTCAAAAAACTAATTGAAAAAGTTGCTTGGAGTAGCTTTTTGAATTTTAGCCTTTTGGAGTTGCAAAAAGCTAATTAACCAAACATTTCTACTGATATTTTAACTAAATCAAACAATTAAAAGTGGTCAAATAAGCCAAAATTGGCCTATAGGCCAATTTTTTACCAAACACGGCCTAAGTCTTTGCTTTTTGAGGTAAAAATTTGGCCACTAGATTTTTTGTTTGATAAAATCATGGTTTTAATGAAAAATACCAATAAATTTAAAAGGTTGATTTACAATTCAGGGTTTCCTAAATGATGAGCTAGACAGTCCAATAGCAACCCTGAAATGGCCAAGAAAGTGAAATAGAGTGAATTGAAAATTGAAAAACAAGATTAGTAACTTATAGTATATTGTTTATTGGTTTTATTATATTCTCTTTGGTAGTATCTTGATTTTCTCTAAGTATGAATTTGACTTACATACCATTTGGTGTACATGACAGAATAGATTAACCAAATGACATCACTACTTAATGCACACAGAAAAGTATACACTAACTTACATGTTCCAAGGCAAAAAAAGAAACAAAAGGCATGTTAAAAACAATATATCAAATGTAATTTGAGTATTAATGACTTATTCATTTTTCAATCATTACAAATTTGTGTGAATGATTGCAGGTTACAATTGCTAAACTCAGCTAAATTGGTTGTGTTCAGTTCATAGGTTTTCTAAATGAATGAATGGTATTTATTTAATATTTGCATGGTATTTTTTGGATGAGGTAACAATTCTAAATGTTTTTTCCTCACTAACAGATTTTACTTGTTTGTTAATGTATGTATATAAAATTCTTATATCTTACAGATTTTGAATTTTGACCTTTTATTTATATACATGTTGTATTCAAACAGGATTTCATAACAGTGAGCTGGACATGTGAAGATATGCCTGTTGAATGAGTTCTCCTCTGGTTAAAAAATGAGTAGATGAAGTGCGATGCTGATTGACATTTGAAAGTTTTTTAATTCTGTTCGGGGTTTGTTCCATTTTTAAGACAGCTAATGCCATGGATGACATAGTTTTTATATTTGTACTATCTATTGGTGGCTGTTTTGGGCTATGTACAGTCTTGAGCACTGTATTAGTGCCATGGATGGCATGGTTTACTCTTTTGTTGTATAGTTATGTTTATTTCCTGTGTTACTTAGTTGTTTTAATAAAGTGTATATGTATACTGAATGCTTTTGATACCTATTTTAGATCATGATTGTTTGTGATATATGTATGATGATCACAGACACATGCAGTAAATGAAGTAAGAAATGTCTCCAAAATGAACCATGGTTGCCATTTCTACCGTTTTCTATTCTGCGATTCATTCATCGGAAAGGCTACACGTGTATATCACTAAAATAATTTTTTTTTTTTTTACTTATTTTTGTTGTGTGTTGTTTTTTATTTTTTATTTTATCATTTTTTCTTTTGTTATTTATAATTGTATATTGTATAAAAATAAAAGTTAATAATATTATGCAATATATGTGATATTTTTTGTTTTGACTAAGGTTTAAATTGATCACTGAACGTAACATGAAAATGCAATTAGGCACCTGAACGAAAAAGAAGTGCAATTAGGTTACTGAACACTCCAAATGTATGTAATTTTATCTGATAGTAGGTTACCGTCAATTTTAGCAAATTACCTGCTTACGTGGTAGCTGAGTTGACATTTGTAATAATTTTAAAATAATTTTTAATATTCCAATATTCCAAAATCTTCTTACATGTCGACTTACTCTCACTGGTCCATACTCCATACACTACACACACCCTTTTCCATAACCAATTAACTGCACGTGCAACAAAACAATTTCTATCTATTTAACGACGTTAACAATTTTGGAGTGAAGTATTTCAATGTTATTAGTTGTATAAAAAAACAAAAAATTGCAGTAGTTATGATGGAGAAGTGAAAAACCGGCTGGAATATATAAAAGATTGGAGGATTATTATTAAATAATTATTGGGTAGTAATTACATTTGACCATGTGTCATTTGAACGACAGAAAACAAAGCTACAAAACTACTAGGATTCATCTGCAGATCTTAGTTGTTAATAATAGAATAGGTTTTTTTTTTTTTTCTTTCTTCTTAGAGTGACAAAGAAAATGCGCAGACGACAGTTACTATTTTAAGGTGTGCATTAAATAAATCTCATCCATAACTGGTCAAATTAAAAATATCAAAAAGGCCAACAAATGGTACTTGTTAAGAATTGAACTTATAAAGTTGTGATTACCAATTCAGTCTAATTAACTTGATTGAAATTGCTCCGGAAATTAGAATAGATTGGTAATGGGTGTTGAGCATATAATATATATAGAATTAGGTTCTAGTGCGGTTAGGGTGCCCAGGTGCGGTTGTGTGGTTTAATTTGGGCCATTCATCTCACTTAAATCAACGTCCAGGATTACCAAAAAAAAAAAAAAAAAAAAAAAAGGCAGTGACAATTTTGTAGTTTTTGTATCTAGGTCAAAATTAAGGTGAGCGGTTCTGTGATTAATGTGCGTGAGTTTTGTATATAAGATGCGTAAGGTGCGTGAGTTTTGTGCTTAATGTGCGTGGGGTTGTGCTTAATGTGAGTAGCTGTTAAAACTTAAAGTGTGGGCTTTTGTGTTTAACGTGCGTGAGATTTGTTCTTAATGTGAGTGGAGTTTGTGCTTAATGTGTGTAGGATTTGTGCTTAATGTGTGTGAGGTTAGTGATTAATGTCAGTAGTTGTTGAAATTTAAGGTATGTGAGTTAATACTTAAAGTGCGTGGGTTTGTGCTTAATGTGCGTGAGGTTGTGCTTATTGTGCGTGGGTTTTGTACTTAATGTGCGTGAGTTTGTGCTTAATGTTAGTAGTTGTTGAAACTTAAGGTCTGTGAGTTAATATTTAAAATGCGTGGATTTTGTGCTGAATGTGCGTGAGATTGTGCTTAATGTGCGTGAGTTTTGTACTTAATGTGTGTGAGTTTGTGCTTAAGATTTAACACTTAACATTTTTAGCTTATGCTTCTTACTTTCAGACACGCGTTTTTTTTTTTTTTTAAATTTTCATTGATTTGAGCTGTTGATCTAAATTTAATCAACGGCTCAGATCTAACTGCACAACCGCACGAGAAGCAATACCCGCACCTGAACCCTTCCATATATATATATATATATATATATATATATATATATATATATATATATATATATATATATATATATATGGGGGCCCCAAAAATTGGGGGCCATGTGCAAAGGCCCTGGGTAAATTTACACCTTAGCAATTGCTCAAATTCAAACAATGATAGCATCAACAAATATAAACGATTCATACCATATCTTTAATTGCACTATATAATATTTGATATTGTATAATGATCAAAATATTTTTAATATATTATAACAAATTCATCCCGTGCATAATAGAGGTAAAAATACTAGTATTAACTTCAAAAAATATAGGCTTTGGCCTTGTTTGGTTTTGGTTATTGACGGATCCGCTGTTTTCAGCATTTTGATCATGTCTTTGGAACAGCAGATTTGCTCCAAACCGCCAAAATTTAAAAAGCTACTATATACAGCATTTTAGAATGGCATTTTGGACTTTTGCCCAAAACACCCTTAATTCTATATATATTTTTTTAACTTTTTTGTTTAATAATTTTAACAGAAGCCTCAGGCTTCTAAATAAAGAAGCCATAAAGAAGCCTGAGGATTCTTTGCTAGAATGAATAATGGGCGTTCAACGCCTCCATTTCTCCCACATTTCGATGTGGGATCAAAGATCCCACATCAATTTTAGTTTTTTTTTTTTTTTTTTTTTTTTATATATATATATATATATATATAATTTATTATTATTATTATTATTATTATTATTATTATTATTATTATTATTACATTAATTTGTTTATTATTATTATTATTATTATTATTATTATTACCCTTTTGGTCATTTTACATGTTAACCGCTAATCTAAACAACTAATTTTACTAAACGTTTTTTTACAAATTGTTAGTACAATTCGATGGTCAAACTCGCTATTTGATAACCGCTAATACAATCCGCTAACCGCGGATAACCAAACAAGCCCTTTTTTTGGTAAAAAATTGGCCTATTGGCCAATTTTTGCTTATTTGACCATTATTAATTGTTTGATTTAGTTAAAATATCAGTATAAATATTTGGTTAATTAGCTTTTTGCAACTCTAAAAGACTAAAATTCAAAAAGTTACTCCAAGCAACTTTTTCAATTAGCTTTTAATTTTGAGAAAAGAAATAATACCAAACAGCTATCAACTAACAGCTAATTTACCAAACACTTTCTACAATCTAATAATGTTATCAATTATTTATACCCTCTAATTAACACAATCGGCTAACATCTAACAGCTATCATATAACAGTCATTTTACCAAACGTGGCATAATATTATAATATAGGCAACCCCATGGGACAAATCTATAATTCGAGAATATATATATATATATATATATATATATATATATATATATATATATATATATATTTAATTTTGCACTAATAGATGCTATACTTTAAACTTGTTTTGTCTTTTTGGGGTGGCAAATTGCGAGGTTGGAGATATGATGACTAGGATTAACGTCTACTATAAATAGATCTTTCATCGGTGAGGTCTGCTCGAACTGTACTGCTGAGTAGAAGCGCCGAGTGCGGAGTGCTGACAGTCATGAGCACTGGTCGGAGAATGCAACTATGGACACCAGATCTCCATTTACGTTTTATGAAGGCCGTTATTGATTTAGGCGGAATTAAAAGTAAAGGTAAGCTTTTCTCTGATTGTTTTTTTTTTTTTTTTTTTTTGGGAAGATTTCTCTGATTGTTATGGTGTACTATACTTTCATTAGAAGAATAATTACAACATTTATTTCTTGTAGATACCAGGCCGACCAATATTCTGAGAGCTATGGATGTTACAGGATTAACAAGGGTCCAAGTTGCTTCACATTTGCAGGTATCAGATAAAAATTAGATTATTATGTTGCAGATCATTAAAAAAAAAAACAATGCATGACGTTTACTAGCTAATTGATTATGAATTTTAAGGTAAGATTGTAAGTCAGTCCGTGAACTTTGGGCCACTTTGTATTCCTATACTCCTATTTAATACTATTACAAATTACAATATAATTTCATTGCCTGATTATATTGCAGAAAGTTCGAGCTTTTATCCGCAGGGGAGGACATATAAGGAAGAGCATACTTGCCAAAAATCAGCAACACTTTATCCAAAGCCAATCAGACCCTCCTGCTGCATTCTCCAATACCAATAGAGAGGGACATCTTGCCGGCGTTACCGAAACTGAAGGCGTCGCCGGCGAGAATGAATATTCATCGTACCCTTATCCAGCACAAGGCGGGGATGAAGACAATGAACTTTTTATGGGTATTACCCCATTCAGGAACCGCTGCTTCGGCAACAGCACTACTGAACTAGAGAATTATACGATGCTGCCGCTCAATGAGTACGGCACTAATCAAGAAGCTGTTGTTCTGACGCCAACACCTCCTGCTGCATTATCCAGTAGCCACCATAACAGAGAGGGTGAAAACCTGCAGGCTGGCTTCTACGACTTTGTTCCAGACTCTTATCCAGCACAAGGCGGAGAAGTAGAGAATTATCTGATGCAGCTGTACGCCACTGATCAAAAAATTACTTACCTGACGCAGTTTAAACCGCCAACACCTCTGCTCTCCCCAGGCGCCTAGAGATTTTTTCAACATTGGTTAAAAGTTTATGTGTATTGTGTTATGAGTTTATGTGTATTCAGTTATGAATTTATGTGTATTCAGTTAAGAATTTATGTGCATTCAGTTAAGAGTTTATGTATATTATGTTAAAAGTTTATGTGTATTCTTTTAAGAGTTTATGTGTGTTTATGTTATGAGTTTATGTGTATTATGTTATAGTTTATGTGTACTATGTTAAGAGTTTATGTGTATTATGTATTATGCTATATTATTATGTTATGAGTTTATGTGTATTCTGTTATGAGTTTATGTGCATTCGAAACAAGGGATTTTTTTTAACAACTTAAAAAAACGACGTCGTTTTGGAAGGTGCGGGGCGCACAGTGCTATGTGCGCCCTGATGCACGGTATAACGATTGTAGATTCTGGGCTCATATATATGTATGTATATGTATATATATATATAACTAGTATTTTCTATGCGCGATACGCAAAAATATATGCCCAATATTTATATATATTTTTAAATAACTAACAAATTCTTACTAATTAAAATTATATGAAATCAAATTTATTTATCATAATAATTCAACATATAATGTCTACAAATATTATTATCATTAAATAATATAAGAAAATATATGATGGATGCATGTGCATGGTAATAATAATGGAAAAGATAACGGAGATTATAACAATATGGGTATTTTTGTCCAAAAAATTATATAGTACAAATCTAAAAGCACAATGTACAAAATGATTAGCATTAAAAACATGGACATAAATGAGGGATATAACTTTGATTGGGACTTATTATGTTTATTTATTATATATATATATATATATATATATATATATATATATAGAGAGAGAGAGAGAGAGAGGGGATCGAGGCTTGAGATTTGATTCACTCTTAATTTATATGTTATAATAGAATAATATATAAATTAAGGTTCATTTACATAAATGATTTATTAGCATTAATTTCTACAAATATATTAAAATGTATTAAAAATTAAAATACAATATAAAATTTAATATAAACTTTGGTCAAATAATTAACCCGGCTAAATACATTCAAAGTTGTATTAAAGATTATAAATCAGGAATCTTTTGAAAATCATTTTCTTGCATTGTTTTAAAAAACAAATTTAGGTTAAGTTTTTTTTTTTTCATTTAATTAATCTTCGTTTGATTATTCAGAACAAGACTCAATATTTCAATTATGCTTTTGTATTTTTGAAATGATTTAGGTCATTATGGTATTAATATTTTTTGTGTGTATTTCTATAATGATACAATTGTACATTACTTTACATATATTTTATTATCATGATAATCTACGACACACATCTCACAACACATGAAACATGTAGGAAAAAAAACTACCACCGTCAAATATCAACAGGCATTTGCAAGATAAAGAGTTCATAGTACAATTAATATCCAGCCATATACACAACAAGACTAAACTTCCTACACCATAATCTCATTGCATGACATGCACTTTATGCTGCCACTAGTAACCTAATTGCATATGACATACTACATACTAATAAAAAAGAAGAGGACAAACACTGAAGATGAAGACAGTCACAATGCTACCGAAAAGAAAATTAAGTAAACTTAGATAAATTTAAACAAAAAGTTCTACTTATTTAAACTAAGTATTTAGACCAGCGTTATTACAAAGTTGCAAACATTTATTTTAGTGACAATTATAATTAATCTCTCATATATTATCTTGCAGTTATATACTTTGAATTACTAAAATAAATAAACAAATTCAACATTCAATTACCTATGCTGGGTGAGCAAACGGTAGGTCGGTTACATAACCGACCGAAAACCCGAAAAACCGACTGTGATTTTCGACTGTTATAACTTACCAAAAGTAATACTATAACCGACCAAAAAACCGAAATTTCACAAACTATTCAACAATTAATACTTATTATTTAAAGTCTTCAAAAATCAAATACCAAATATCCTAATCAAATACAAATTGCTAATGTCAAAAAAATTCACACATGTTACTTGGCAGAATGATTTTTTTTTCTTTGCAAATCAACTATTAAGTTTAAAAATTAAAACTGCCTAATCAAATGCAAACTGCCAGAATGTATGTTTTTATAAATTATAAGTTTAAAATTTGAGTTTTTGATAAAGTTCTAGAATGTGTAAAATTTTTCTAATATACACAGCATCCGTTGAATTTACTGTGGCATACACAACATCCATCTTTTTTGTTTAGTAGCTTCTTCAGTTTCCTCAAATGAACAACACCTGAGAGTGAAGAGGCGAGGAGGATTTGACGATAACTATGAAATACTGAAATTCCCACAAATTGAGAGAGAAGAGAGTACGCAGCGAACATCAATACGCAGCACACTTAAAGTCTTACCCTGACAGAATGATTGGGCTTTTAATTTTTATATGTATGTATAAAAATTAAAAGCCCAACCATCCTGTCTTACCAGTCTCACCCTGGCAGAATCGACTTTTTTCGGTCGGTTCGGTTATCGGTTATAATATTTTGCTCACCCCTACCTATGCATGAGCAATTCCTATATAATCTTGTATTGATATACTTTGCAGTACTTATTTAAAAATAATCATTAAGCATTATAACATTCGCGCAATGCGTGTGAAAAAACTAGTTTTATAATAATGATGAAATTTCCTTTCCATATAATTATGGAATATCTAGTATCCATACCAGAACAGTTGACAATGTAATCATCATGCTTGTATCATTCAATAACACATAAAGATATAGTCGGCGAGATTTACCCAGTGCACATCCTTGGAAAATCACATATCCTCAGGCAATGGTTGCAGTCTGCGAGTTTCCCTCGTCACTCAAAAAAAAAAAAAACATAGTCTACAAGTATACAAAAGAATCTGTGATCTAAAGACACTTTTGACAAGAACTGAATGAAAAGGGTTCTATAATTGCAGAGTGAACTTGGCTGAGGCAAACACCAATTTTCTCAGCCTGTTCATCAGCTCCAAACTAATTGCCCTTTATTTTCATCTGCAACACAAACAACTTGACCACTTCTGCAAAAACAATGGATTTTCGGGGAGGAATGATTCCAGACCCCAGACAGACTTTTCACGGGCAAGACTCGAGCAGATGTGTTCTCGACTCTTCCTTGGATCTTCCACTGTAACGGAAGTACAAAACCAATTGTACAACCCCAAGAACCGCTCCAATCCCGTTCGGGACCTGATTATACACCCAAAATACGTATCTATTAGAAAACAGAAAAGCACACGACGGGGTTCAAGACATTCGTTAGAGTGGAAATATATGTGCAGAAAGGATTGTACTACTTACAGAGATGAAAAGATCGTGCTGGAAAAGTCCATATACAAAGAAAGAAACACTCATCAAAAAGGTAGCAAGCGAGAGGTAAAATGGCATGTACTCTACACTTTTCGTTTTGATCACCAAATTCTGCAAAAAAAGTTCGACAAAAATTAGCTCTTAAGAAAGGGCACCATCTTATAACAAAACAAGGGTATAGTGTTCTGGGCTAACTTACTATGATGAATAGTGGAGAAGCGAACATGGAGATGAGAGAAAGGACAGACAAATATCCCACGAAAAGCTGTCGATTTGGAGGCTCAAATACACAGATGCTGACAGAAGCTATAATCGCAAACACAGCAAAAACGCCTAGCAACCACCCCAACATTTTTAACTGCAAGAAATGTTCGGTGTTACAATACCTTAAGGATGTTCGATCAGAAATAAGAAGCAACACAAACCTTTTTTGTTCGCTCTGCATATACGATGAAGATAGTGACATATACTAACTGGAAAACGGCTCCAACAGAATTGACGGTGAAAACCAATATGATACCAGGAGAAACAATTGGTGTCCCGTACCAAAGGCATATTAAACAATTCAAGAGAGCATAGATATATGGTAATCCCGAGAACTGTTCTGTTGACTGGCTTCTGATTATTCTCTTGAACGTTGGTCTGAAAGAGGACAGACACGGTGTCAATTCAAGCACACGCAAACACACATTCCATTTAAGGTTAGAGTACTTACATGGGCGATACGAACAACACAAACGCAAGTATATTCCCTGCATTTGACAAAGGCAAAATACATAAGTCCTCTTCTAAGGGGATGCAAAATAATCACCGAGCTACAATCTACTCCACCTTTTAATTTTTCGTGTGTGTTTTGACGATTAGGGGGAACAAGACCTAGCAAATTCCCTTCAAGATTTTTAAGGGAGGAAAAGCCTGGTGGAAAGATTATTTCCGTTTTTAATCCATTTTTAACTAAAAGATTCTTGATGAAATGTTTGCATTACTGCAAGTTTGCCAAAGCTCCTTGCTTGGTGGTATTTCTTTTTCTCTTTATGGAATCCTAAAAGCCAAAAAGAACCCAAATCTAGCTCATTATGTGTTTATGTGTCAAAGAGCATTATTGTTTATTTTAAGGCAAAATCACCATAGAGATTAACCCTTTTTACAATTGGGCACACTGCACTGTATCAAAGCCACAAAATACTCCTTAACATCAACCCTTTTTCTTTTTCCAGTTTCTCAAAAGGACCTTTCCAGTTTCCACCATAGCTCACAGGACATTTAATTATACTAAAAGCTTCAAACTTTGTAGCAAAAAAGTCTCTAATCCCCAGAAAAGGGACTTCATAAATCATAATCAAGTGGCAGCAGAAAAAAAAAACAAATTATAGAATTGGTCTTAAATATAATATTCCTCCCCAAGGCATATTCTTTAGGGATTAGAGAATTTTCCTAGTTTTTCCAACATTACCAAACAAACATTGCTTTTCTTCTTCCTTTTTTTTCCCCAAACCCCAACTAAGCCCACCAAAAGAATCCAATCCACTAACAAATTCTGCATTTAAGAAAGAACCCCACCCTAAAAACATGAAATCCCAGATATGCAAATTCGATTATGCTTCCAACAATGCTTCACTACAGAAAATTACCATGGGGTTACCTGCAACTCCGGCTGCAAAACTGCAAACTGAATAAGTAGAAGACAGAGCTCCTGGAGACATGATGCTCATCCCAGAATCAAATCTATGAATTTTCAAGGGCAGCGGCCGTGGGTTTTATGTAAAGTCTCACTTTCTTCCACCCCTCTCTCTCTCTCTCTCTCTCGAAATGAAAATCTGAGTAAGAAATCTTGCAAAGGTGAGACCTTTCCAGGTTGTATGAATTATGAATATGAACTACTAATTTGGAGTCATGATGGGCTGATGGGTGTATAAAAAAAGCGTACACCTTCACGGTGGGGCCAATCTTGTCCGTGTCCTCAAAGGATGTTTGTTGATGTGTTCACCACGTGCCGCTTATTATTTCATTTTATGTCATGGAAAATGCTGTTAATTATTGATTAAATTTTTATAAAGTTAATGTCATTTTATCACGTTTGATCCTCCGAGTATAGTAATTTTATCACGTTTGATCCTAAACTTTCAAATTAATCATCTGTAGTTCTTCGACTTTTAAATTTTTATCATCTATGGTCCAAGTTAATCACCTATGATCCTTCAACTATCAAATTTTAACCACCCATTGTCCTTCTATGAGGATCGTGATCAGTTAAATTTTGAAAGTTGAAGGACTATAGGTGGTCAATTTAAACCACGAATGGTAATAATTTGAAAATCGAAGGACCACGAGTGATTAATTTAAAAGATTAGGACTAAACGTGACAAAACAACTATACTCGAAGGATCTCATATATTAACTTTTTTTTTATTAAAAAAAAGAAGTATTTTTTAAATTAAGGAAACAACTTCAGAACGTTCCACTGAGGCTCAAAATCACAACCTTCCAAATGAAAATCCAACCTAGGTACCATTAAACCACATATAGTCTTGGTCAAAATATTTTATATAATTTCTATAAATTTGTGAAAGAATACTGTTGTTAAATATTTTTTCTTTAAATATTAGTTATTTATTAGATTCTTCTTAGAAACAGATATTTTGGAAGAAAATTTCTAAATTAGGGAAATGGCTATTCGTAACCAATTAATTCGTAGCCATTTATGGGCACTGATAAACATGAAAATTAATAATTTATTTACTTATTATTGAGAAATTTTACAACCTTTATGGTTAAAAAAAATAAAAATGCTACTACAAATCGTAATATATATACTAAATTAATTGCATAACGTAAAAAAGAAAAAGTGTAAAGTGACTTTTACTGCTTTCTATTTCTAACAACCAACCATTTTACAAACAATATTGTAAAATCTTTAATTATAGATTTCACATGTAATATATTAATAATACTTTATATGATTTATACAATAAAATTGGATAAAGTAATTCTAAAAATTACACAAATTTTACAATCTCAAATAATAATTATGCAGATTACGATAAATACAAAGAGCCAATGATTTTTATAAATAGTAAAAATAAAAATATTATTATTATTATTTTTATAAATAGTAAAAATAAAAATATTATGGCCGCGTGACAAAATTAGCTGTAATTAATGATTGAGCATTGGAAATCATACTGTACGAGATAATGACAATTCAAATCTTTGGGTTTCATCGTGAATCATGATTGATTCATGTGACAGCTTAATAAGTTTGACCTAGTCAACATGGTATATCCAAAACATATACGTAGTGCGTATACAATAAATACTCACATAATATTCCCACCTTTTTTTTTTTTAATGCTATTAGTTCTATTACAATGTAGTAGATGTTCATATAATTTCTCAACCTACTGAAACACAAAGAACCAATAACGCCTCCATTTGAGACTCAAACTCACAACCTTCCAAATGGAAGTCCAACCCGGGTACCATTAGACCATATAGTCTTGATACATAATATTCCCACCTAATTTCCTCTAAATTGTTAATTAATTAAGTTATTATCATTTCCATTTTCGAGCAATCGTATCATATTTTGTATGATTTGCAATACAATAAAGGGCATTATAAGCCAAACACCTTGTGTTTAGATGACATGTAGTGATCTCTCTCATGTGGGAAGTCATGAGATCGAGTCTTAGTGGACGCGTTGTTGACTCTTTGTGCTTCATTAGGTTGAGAAAGTATGTTTCAACAGATATTACTTTGTAATAGAAGATATGATATTATCGGTGTTTTCAGTAAAATTGACTTGGTAAATAGATAGAGGACATAGTGTTGAGGATGACTAAAAATTATAGTTTAATTTGGTGTTTTCGGTAAAATTGACTTGGTAAATAGATAGAGGACATGATAAAGAACATAGTGTTGAGGATGACTAAAAATTGTAGTTTAATTTGGTATTTTCGGTAAAATTGATTTGGTAAATAGTCACGTGTCGTGACAAGTTAATTGACAAGTGATGCGGAGTAAGTACGTATATGCATGGGGGCAATTTCTTCGTCGTAAAAATATATATACGAGACGATTAATTTTTATCCTCCATAAATATTACATATATTTTACATTAAAAATATTTTATTTTTTATCATAAATAACAATCAATATTATATTTCTATCTAAATCCGACTTATTTCACAAAAAAAGAATTTGTTAGACGGGTTCAACATTAGACTCAACTAATATTCTAACATCATATCCTTGTTAAATTATAGAAGACGATTACAAGTTGGGCACGTTTTAATGGATAACTAGCTAGACTCAATATATATCTTCGATCTTTCATTTTCTCAAGTACGTAAGTGATTCCAACATCATTTTACGGGTAGGTCAAAGGTGGTTTGTTTTTTCTTCTTTGGAAGAGTATAATATATATTATTAAACTTTAATTTCACAAGTTATTGTTAATATAATAATATAAGCACACAATTGAAAAGAAAAACTTAGTATGATATTGATGATATGTATGGTACACTACTTACGTATCCAATACTCATTAAATAAGATGATGCAAAGAATCATTCAACTTTTACAGCATGTTTGTTTCACGAAATGAATTTTAAGGGAATAAAAATGTTATTTCATAAAAAATGAAATAAGTAATGAGTAGAATACATGAATTGTATTTTATTGTTTGGTTTGTTGAAGGAATAAACTTTAAGAATGTTATTCAAGAGTTTGGTTAGTTTGAAGAATAGAAAGGAAATATATTTTTAAATGACAGAAAATATCACAACAACAACTATATAGCCCCTCCCGATTTGAGAACTAAGAACTAATTAAGGGCCTTTGATCTCGGGTTCGTGCAGTGTATGGTCATGGTTTTTTTTTTTTTTTTTTTTTTTTTTTTTTTTTTTTTTTTTAAGATTTTTTTAGATTATTTATTTATATGTATTTATAGTGGGGGGAATTAGTAATTTTGTGTGCATTTAAAATCTTGATATATTATTATTATTATTATTGTTATTATTATTATTATTATTATTATTATTATTATTATTATTATTATTATTATTATTATTATTATTATTATTATTATTATTATTATTATTATTATTATTTGTGGATGTTATATTGTTATGCATGATTTTATGAGCTATGTTTTTTGTAGGATTATATTCATTTCATAGGATTGTATTTTTTGAAAGATTTTGTACTTCCAATTTCATATGTGTGCATTTCATATTTTATTAGTGTACACTCTAGTATAGATTCGTGTGCATCTGTGAATGTTTGCATCGGGGGGCTAAGGTATGCGGTATGTGTGAACTGCATTGTAGTGTTATGCGTTGAAAAAACTGCAATCCATGAAATATTTGTGGTTCTCAATTATCTTGGTGATTTAGTCTTAACCACAAGTTGGTATAAGTGGCCAAGATTTGTTTGGTGGTATGTGGTCATAATCATTTGACCTCTACTATTTAAATGAGATTTTCTAGTGTTCAGATACACAGAAAAACATTTCTTGATGTTTTCTTTGTCTTATTTCCTACTCTGAGAAGTTTTCTATGTCCCAATCCCTACTTCGGGTGCACGCAGACAGAGATTAGAGATTGTTGTGTTAACCTTCGGGGATGACGCCGTAGTTGTGAACTTGAACCGGTAGCGACAAATTCGCTTCAAACGGTAGTTGCAAACCTGAAGCGAGGGGACCAACATTGGGGTACGACGTAATGATCAAAGACCTTCCACGGACCAGCTGTAAGTGTTTTCATGCAGTCCTTCGATATGTCGAAGCGAGCGACGTACCAATTGTACCCCAAATCAATCAGTTCAAATCTTCCTTCCATATTCCATAATCTCGTAAGGCGATTAAGGAGGACATTGAACGTGATTTTCTTACCTAGGAACTTGAGAGTAATGGCGTTCTTCCATGGTTGCACCAATTTTTTTCTTAATTCTTTGGAGAATTTCACCACTGGGAGATCTAACGGGTTTTTCAGTGGTGGCTCCTCGATGTCTAACGCAGCCAGAAGGTCATTGTTGAACCGGTCGCAATCGTCGGACTCTTTCATGGTGTCGTCGGACTCTTTCATGGTGTCGTCGGAAAGCTAGGGAGTCGCGGCGACCATGTCAACAAACGAACATTTAGTGGTTCTGAACCTCTTGAAAACCCTCCCAGGGTCTCCGTCAGGGGGAGAGCCACCCTCCGGCGGCAGATCCGCCGGACTTTGGGGAAGGAAGGAACGAGAATTTTGGATCGCGCCAATCTTACCAAATAAGAAGAAAAACGGTCAGAAAGTTAGAGAGAAAAAATCTCATTCTCCGTTCTATGATATATTTGCACGCGTTTTGGGAAAGATATGATATGATAGGGTTGATGTATGCTTCCATTGTACCTTTATTTTCAACATTGTGTTTTCTCTTTCCACATATAGTAGCTGACTCCTTCAACTTTTTCATTCTTCTTGCAATTGTTAACTATTCACTTTGAAAAGTTTTTCCTTCAAAATGAATATACATTAGAGACATGTTTCTCTCTTAAATGCCATATATAGATATGACATTGTAGTTTGTTCTTAAGAATTCTGTTCAACAGTTCCAACCTTATATTATATGTAGGGATGGCAATTTCAATCCGACCCGTGGATATCCACCCGAATCCACCCCGCATGGATCGGGTTTTTTTTGGGTGATGGTGGGTGGTGGGTCGGGTATGGGTCTTAAAAAAGCAAACCCGCGGTGGGTCGGGTTGGATTCGGGTTCTATGTACAAGACCCGCCTAAAACCCCACCCGACCCACCATGTGTGTGTGTATATATATATATCTATATATCTATATATATAATAGTAAAATAAGTACTAGTATGTAGTTATTTATAAAAGTTTATATAACTTCGTGTATCTTTTTACTATTTTTTATTTCAAAACTACTAACTTTATTTTTTAAAATTAACAATTTAGTTATTATATTTAAATATTTCCATTATTTATGTTTTAGTATCACTAATGGATTTTATTTTTTTATTATGTGTAAATAATTTAAATATTATTTTTTGAAAAATACAATAAGATGATAAGTGGTGGGTACCCGTAGTGGGCATCCGCACCCGGTAGGGGTGGGGGTGGGTTCTGAAAAAGTCCACCCGATGCGGGTTGGAGGTGGGGGTGAGTGGAGAAAATATAAGGTGGGTCGGGTGATGGATGTAGCCCTCCCCGACCCACACCCGACCCATTGCCATCCCTACTTATATGCCTCTGCTTGCTTCCTTTTGATCCCAATGATCATTGATCCATTTAATTTCATCATATATATTAACCCAATCAACATTGTTAAGTTCACAATACATAGGAAATTATTCAGTCCATAAATCTTCACCTTTTTGAATTGATTTTGTATTTCTTAGCATTTTCGGTATGTATATGCGCATGGATAGTAAGCAAAGTTTTTGATTTGTGACAAACAGAAACATTATTATATAACAAATAATACTGAAAAATTATATTGTTACAAAAAATTACTAAATTTCTTTACTTACCTTTGCATTGTGAAATACACATCCCCTAATTTTGATTGGACTTTTTGTTTTTTGTTTTAGAAACCTCATATGTATTCACTAATCGCACCATCATGACCTTGCGGGTGAATTTGAGAGGCAAGAACAAATTGGCTAGACATGAAGCTTGAAGTGTTGTGCTTTACAAATGAAGAACATCAACCAGATTGTATTAACTTGTGTTTGTTTTGCTTGTAACCCGTGTATATATACGCAAAGGTCTATACATATAACGTGTATATATAAGCAAAGGTCTGTACATATTACAATCTAAATCGTACAGGAATCAGTAAATTAAAATCCACACGTTACCTTGGCAGGGAAAAGTCAACAAATCAGCAAAAAAAATTAGGAGACCAAAGAGAGTCCAAAAACTTAGCCCCCACGAATTATTAAACAGAAAAAAAAATAGGAGACCAAAGAGAGTCCAGAAACCCACGAATTATTGAAACGCTGATATTTTCTTTAGGCGAGAACTTTTTTCCCATTTTTATTTACGAAATATGTTTGGTTTTATTATAATAGAGGATATATTAATATATCTTATATGACCTATGGGCCCTGGGCAGGGCCCATCCTGGCCTTGCCCCAGGGCCGGCTCTACTTAGTTTCTTGTATGGTTGACTTGCATAATTTAGAAACAAAGAATACTGACACTGGATTCAAAGGTGAGTATTTGTATGAGCTGGACAGGATGCTAAAAGCTAAATTAACCACATTGGACATAAAAACAAAACCCCATATTGAGTCAAGGATAAGACTTTGAAAAAAGACTGGAGCGTAGTACATGATCTTTCCACAAGTAATAATAGTAGCTTTCGATGGGGTGAAGAAAAAAATATCATTACGATTGAAGACTATGTGTGTGATTCTTATACAACTATAAGTATATTTTTCAGTCTAATTATGTAAAAACTTTAATTAGTTTATACTTATAAGAAAACTTCATTTATTTAGAGTCACGAAGAAGCTACTCAGTTCAGAAGAAAAAGTTTTCCTTTCTATAATGAATTCAGTTCTATCTATGGAAAAGATCGTGCAATAGGAAGGGATATACAAACCGGAGAAAATATTATTGAAGAAATGACTAATGAGGAAAGCATTGTTGGGATCAATCTAGATAGTGAAGATGAAGATGTTGGTGATGAAGATATGCCAGCTATAAATTTCAGATTTACCCAAGTTCAATCTTCGTTAGGTAATAGGGCACGAAGTCAAACAAACTCTGAATCATTGTAGGTGCAATAAGGAAGATGAATATTAGTGATAGAGATTGTAAACACAAAAAATTGAAATTGTATATATTCACAAAATCTGTTTACAGTGTGTGTAGTTCAAGATGCAGGTACAAAATCTCTGTGTAGTCCTCTGATTCTTCGTGTTCTACTAAAGTGCTTCTAGGATTCAAGTGGCGTGGCCTCCGGGATTCAAATGACGTGTGCCTCCGGGTTTCAAATGGCGTAGCCTCCGGGGTAGCGTGATCTTCAACAGAAAACGTCAAACTTCAAGATAGTCAACTTTATAGAACTTCAAAGTACCTTCTACGCCTTCAAATATGCTTCAAATGCCTTCAAGTCTTCAAGGTGTTTAAAATGTATTCAAGGTGTGATTTAAATAATGAAGTTGAAGCTCTATTTATAGTGAAATTTGTAACTAAAATCCCTCAACAAACTCCACGTTTATTTATCTAATTAATTATTTAATTATTTAGGAAAATGAACCTGACCAAAATTAAGTCTAGATTCAATATTCTATCACCTAATTCAAATTCAAATTAAATTATAATTATCCAATTTAAATATAATAAAATTATATTATATTTAAATTATAATTATAATTATTATTAAATTCGAATATGAAATGGACTTGGACCCATTAATTAATTAATTCAATAGCCCAAATCAAATTTACGTGGACTAATTACATTAATTTAATTTAATTATCATATCCCAATTAATTAAATTGGATTAATAACCAACCCCGAAATTAGGCCCAATAATGATTTAATTGATCCATTTGTCGGCTTCAAATTTTTTGCGTCTACAAATTGCCCCCTCGAGACTTGCTTGGACGCGCCACTTGAGAGCATACACTGCTTGAAAGTATGTAGTGCAAGGAAGTCTCGCCATTTCAACTCGTTCCAAGGAGCCTTGTAAGATATGAAGCAGTTTCGACTCGTGCCAATGTGCCTTGAAGGGATATGAGGCAGTTTCGACTTGTTTTGGGGAGCCTTAAAGGAATATGAGGTAGTTTCGACTCATGCCGAGGAGTCTTGAATATGGTGCGTTTTCAATTCATATTAAGGAAGCTTGAAGAATATTTCCTCCATCACATATTGTGGTATAATGTGTTGAGACACATTCTTCTCTAGCATATGGGTTGATTTCAGGAATTTTCATTTTCATTCCTTGGTTAGTTGGAGTAATATGGAACCACTTCGGCATGTAATCCGCCAATGTGATTGAAATTCGTGCTTTCATATGGTGGCTACAAGTCCTCCCATCAATAGGGCCCTTTAACAATCTCTTCTTGACCCACCTTTTCATAACTTGCTTAGGCGGTCGTGTTGGAGCACAAACGTGATGTTGCTTAGCATGCTTAATACCAAGCCGAGTACCATACTCGGGTTTGGTATCATAAGACTTGATTTTAAGAGGGAATAGACAGTTGTGTCGTTTTCTATTTCCCTTCACATTGTTCCTCTCAATGAGTAGCGAAGTAGATTTGCCGCATGAGATGGAAATTTGATTAGCACTTGCTGTGGCATCTGCAAGTTCAATTCTCCCTTCTCGAGCTAACTCCATTACTTTATCCTTAAAGACAAAGCAACTTTCAATTGGATGTCCGACAAGTCTATGATACTTGCAATAACTCGGATCATCCACCATTGATACCTCGCGTGGTCGCCTCATTTCTGGCAAATCAACGAGATTGTGCTTTAATAGGTCATCAAACATATGTGGGACATCAGAATCCAAGAATGGATACTAATTGTTTTGTCTTTCCTTGAAAGAAAGCCTCCTACTATCCCGTAATGATCTAGAAGCATCCTTAGACTCACCTGTAGTTTCAGTGAATATCATAGCTGGTTGAGTATTCACTTGCATAGCATCCATGCTTTCATATTTCTTAAAGGGCTTGCTGCCATTTTCAACGTCATCTTGACTCTTGCCCCCATTGTAGAAGCTTTGAATGGGTATGTTTTGTCCACCATTAGCTGTTATGCTTAACTCCATATCATGGGCGCAACTATATAATTCCTCAAAGGTCTTAGGCTTGAGCCCTTGGAGGATGTAGGAGAGCTCGAAGTGCATGCCTTGAATGCACATTTCTATCGCGGAGCTCTGTGATATCCTTTCCTTACAATTCAAGCACAATTCCCTCCATCTTTCAATGTAAGCAGCCGAGCATTTGCCCTTCCTTTGGCGGGTGGTGGTGAGTTCTAAGAAGCTAACGGTCCTCCTTGTGCTGTAGAAACAAGTTAAGAACTCGCGCTCCATATCATGCTAGCTATCAATGCAACCGGACTTCAAGTCGGTGTACCAATTGAATGCAGTGCCCTTCAAAGAGCGTTCGAGCTGCTTGACAAGAAGATCTCCATATGTCCCATCGTCGTTGCATGTTTCCACAAAGTGGGAGACAAGTTGTCTTGGATTTCTTTTCCCATCGAATTGTTGAAATGTTGGAGGTTGATAGCCAACGGGTATATTCAAATCCTCTATCCTTTGGGTGTAAGGTTTGGTGTAAGTGTATGAAGGTTGTCCCCTCTCGAGCTTTCCTTTGATAGCTCCCATGATGAACTCGAAGTTGATTCCTCGTGTATCGTAGTTCGCCCAATGCAAGTTGGTGAGTGCGAGACATCTTCTCATTGAACCTCAGGTTGTTTCCTAGGAGCCCCGTTAATTTCGTCATTCCTTGTGCTCTCGACCTTTTCAGCTAAGTCGTTGATTCACTTTTCTTGGTTTTGAAGGAGGGTGGTGATCCCTTCAAGCGCCTGAGTGATGCTTGCAAGTTGGTCCTCTATAGTTGTTGCACTTGTTGTCATAACCGGCATGACTGTATAAATGAGTGACCATTCTGGCACGACCTTCCACATGTTGGATGATGACGATGTCGGTGACGAGCCTCCGATGTTAGCGTTTCCTTTTGGGGATGTTAGACTCCTATTATCATCAGCTCCTTTCAAAGATGTTGGATTCTCACTATATGCCGTTTCTTGTGGAGATGTTGGAATCTCGCTATTCGCCGCTCCTTTTGGGGTAGGTGATTTCTCGCTATCAACTGCTCCTCTCGAAGAAGTTGGCCTCCTACTATCGGTTGCTCATTTCGAAGAAGTCAGTGTCCCGCTATCAGCTGCTCCTTTCGAAGAAGTCGACCTCCCGCTATCAACTGCTCCTTCTGAAGAAGTCGGCATCCCGCTGCCAGCTGCTCTTTTCGAAGAAGTCAGCCTCCCACTATCGGTTACTCCTTTCAAAGATGGTGGACCCGCAACGTAGGTAGCCTTCCTCGGGTCAGTAGGGGCTGTTTCGAGTCTTTGAATCATGCGTCGAACAATTGACTCAGGCTCGGGCGATGACATTCCTAAGCTCCTTGCGCGGCTCCTGATTAATGGTCCTTCGGTCTCTCGGCGAGCTTCAGAACCATCTATTGATAAAGACTTGGAACTAGCGGCTTAGGCATATTACTTCTTGAACACCAAGCTTCTTGACGCCATACAGATTGCTAGTAGAGTTGCTTGCTGAAGTAGATCGATGGTGAAGAGATGAGAAGGCAGAGCTGTCCCACTGGGCGTGTCAAAATTTGTAAACACAAAAAATTGAAATTGTATATATTCACAAAATCTGTTTATAGTGTGTGTAGTTCAAGATGCAGGTACAAAATCTCCGTGTAGTCCTTTGATTTTTCGTGTTCTACTGAAGTGCTTCTAGGATTCAAGTGGCGTGGCCTCCGGGATTCAAATGACGTGTGCCTCCGGGTTTCAAACGGCGTAGCCTCCGGGATAGCGTGATCTTCAACAGAAAACGTCAAGCTTCAAGATAGTCAACTTTGCAGAACTTCGAAGTACCTTCTACGCCTTCAAATATGCTTGAAATGCCTTCAATATCTTCAAAGTGCCTTCAAGTCTTCAAGTTGTTTTCAATGTATTCAAGGTGTGATTTAAAGAATGAAGTTGAGGCTCTATTTATAGTGGAATTTGTAATTAAAATCCCTCAACAAACTCCACTTTTATTTATCTAATTAATTATTTAATTATTTAAGAAAATGAACCAGAGCAAAATTAAGTCTATGTTCAATATTCTATCATCTAATTCAAATTCAAACTAAATTATAATTATCCAATTCAAATATAATAAAATTATATTATCTTTAAATTATAATTATAATTATTATTAAATTCAAATATGAAATGGGCTTTGACCAATTAATAAATTAATTCAATAGCCCAAATCAAATTTACTTGGACTAATTAAATTAATTTAATTATCATAGCCCAATTAATTAAATTGGACTAATAATCAACCCCGAAATTGGGTCCAATAATGATTTAATCGGTCCATTTGTCGGCTTCAAATTTTTCGTGTCTACAGAGATGAACCAATTACTTCACAATCATTTCACAATGCTGCAATGATGTTGAGTGAAACATTGGTAATAATAATTGGTGATAAACTAAGCAAGAACATTGGAACTGAATTAACTCTTCAAGAAAAATGGCAACAATTAGATAAAGATAAACTAAGCAAGAGCATTGGAACTGAATTAACTCTTCAAGAAAAAAAGGGCAACAATTAGATAAAGAGTTAATTCAGATTGATGGATTATCAAATGAAGAGTATTTGATGGCTTTGATCAAGCTTCCTGATCGTCCAAATTAGATGCTTTTGTTTTTTTAGCATTCCACTAGATCGAATATTAGAATGAGTGAGAACTTTTCTTGGTGCACATTGACAATGTTGGTGGTGTGGATGTTGTACTGAAAATTACTTCTTATGATAACGGATGTGGATGTTATATTGTATCTTATGATAGTTTTTGTATATAAGCTTCTTTTTTTTTTTTTTTTTTTTTTTTTTTTTTTTTTTTTTTTTTTGATCCAGAAGGAAGGTGATACCCAAAAAAGAATTGTATATAAGTTTTTGATAACAAGTTAAACATTTTATTAAGCGTGCGGTATTGGAAATTAATATTTTATGATATATATATATATATATATATATATATATATATATATATATATTTATGTAAGCTTTTGATAAGCTTAACATTTTATTAAACTTGTTATTATATTGTAAAATTAGAATTTTAATGTAAGTTTTGAGAAGCTTAATATTGTATTAAGTTTGGCGTTGAACTTATAGTGCCAGTGTGATATAATTTCTTGTTGCTTCAATACTTGTGTTGTTGATGCATTTGATACTTATTGTAGTGTAGACCATACTGACGTGTACTTATTTTACAAAAAAGTTTTGAAGAAAAGGAATTAATTTCTAATTCTAATTTTACATTGCATCATCAACATTTTTTTATATTTATTTCTAACAATTTTCTCCATCTCCAAAACTAATAATACCTAGGCCAAGAGTCAAGAACCAAGACTTTATACATTTTTGTTCATTTTACTCCGATTTATTTTTGAATTTTTATCCATCTAATTAGTTTTTTTTTTTTTTTTTAAATTTTGTGTACTAGTGACTCTCTGTTAAAAAAATCGCTAGGCACCTAGGAGGCCGAACACCTAGCGCGATTTTTGCAACACTGGTTACAATGTAGTATATGTTCATAGCTACTTTCTCAATCTACTAAAACACAAAGAGTAAATACCGTCTCCACTAGGGTTCAAACCCATAACTTCTCATTTGAAAGAATTATTCCGGTCATGCCACTAAACCACAAAGTCAATGACACCTAATTAATTAATTTTCCTACAAAAATATTTTTCAATAATTTTTTTTTTTAAATTCCCATCCACCTTGGAAGTTAGATGAAAATTTCTTTCCAATCATGTGAGTGGTATACAATTTAAGGCCAATTGTATATATTGGACTATAATTTCGAAGCAATTTTAACCCACTTTTATTTTCATTGTAATTTTGTAAAGAAAAAAAGGTTGGAAAGTGGATGAAAATTTTCATCAAAATTTTTGAGTAACTAAGGAAATTCACAATTAGTACCTGATAACCATCATGAATGAATGGAGGAATGCAAGCATTTGCAATCATTTATAGACTTATATATTTATTTTAACTTTATATATCTTGTGTATATATATATATATATATATATATATATATATATATATATATATATATATATATATTAGCTATCTCAATCCTCTGTTGAGCAAACACTAAGATAGAAGTGAACCCAAAACCAACAAGGAGGACTCGAGAAGTGTTCCTGGAAAGACAAGCAATAGGCAAATGAAAAGTGAGTCAAAGAGTCATCTGAGAAGTGATAGGAGGTGAAAAGCTCTTGTCATTGATGAGTCCGAGAAGTTGAATGAAGAATAAGAATCATCAAGCTCTAGTGACAAAAGTCAAAGTTTTGATGATAAAAAGGGTCTCATTTGCTTGTTTGCCAAAGATCAAGAAGAGCAATGTTTTATGGCAAAAGAGGATGAAGTAAATTCTGCATCTACCTTTAATTATAATAGCTCTGATGATAGTGATAATGCCTGCCGTGTTAATCATATGGATTCACTTCTCAAACTAATGAAAGGATTCAAAAATGTGAACGACACTCATTCTAATTTCTAAGTTAAAAAGAGGAGAATAGTAGATTATTTGGCCAAACTCTATGTAACATTTATGGTTTCTCAGTTATTTTTGTACGTTGTATATGTCCAAATTAGACTTTATGATCTTCATAGAAGTTATAACTCTTTTAATTATCTTTTCAATGTCAATTGAATCAATTGATTTGGACATTGGTACATCGAGATATGATTAAAATATCGATATGTCACCTAACAAAGAAAACACATCGACCAAAATTTTGACACTTTGACACTCATGACCGTGACTAGAGGTGGGCACTTCGGTTCGGTTTATCCGAACCTAACCAAACCGAACCGAATTAGTAATAGAAAATCGAACGGTTCGGGATTTTGTAACCCGAACGGTTTAGTACCGAACCGAATCGAAACCGAACGGTTTGGCAAAAACCGAACCAAACCGAATGCTATATAATTTTTTTAATAAATAATAATAATAATAATAATAATAATAATAATAATAATAATAATAATAATAATAATAATAATAATAAAGAAGTAAATCCAAGTTCCTTATGCCTGCTCCGCCGTTCAGTTCTCATTCTTAATGGTACCGAACTTTACATTTTTTATTTGATTTCTTTATAACTTGTTTTCTACATTGCACTTTTATTGCTTGTCGCAATTGTTCTTTACCTCACAATTATATCTAACATGAGTTATATTTACAATATTCAGTATTTTCCTTAGTTTCATGTTTTTCTATAAATTTAATGTGCTTTACAGTCATTCTAATTTTGATTTCCAGTGCACTATAATTATTTTCTAGTACTGGAATATATTTCGAGTGCACTAGCAATGATAGATTGTGTTCAAAAATTAACTATGTAGTAATTGACACTAGTTCTTTTAATATCAACTATACAGATAGATGATTATTCATCTTATCAATAAAAATATTCCAACTGAACCAACTGAGGAGTCGGTTGTGCAAAAACGTTAACTGATGTTTGGTAATTAGTACTTAGTATTGTGTTTGAACTTTGGATTGCTATTTTGTTATATAATGTTTAGAGTTTGAATTTGTATTATGTGAATATGTATTGTTTGGTAGTATGTTCGAAAAATTAGGAAATGTTGAAATTTGGGGATCTTAAACCGAACCGAACACCGAACCGAATTAAATCCGAACCGAAACCGAACCGAACTCTAATGTTAAACCGAATGGTTTAACTGTTTTAAAACTGAAAAACCGAAACCAAAAAAAAAGGGAACCGAAACCCGAAACGCACACCCCTAACCGTGACTGTCAGTGTGAGCATTGATCTTCACTTCAAAATGCATATTTCTTCCTTTCCTTTGTTCCTTTAGGTTCCCAGTTCATGCCATGATACTTCGAACATGCTCTTTTTCACTTTCTCAACCTTTCATGAGTCATGACTCCCGAAACTCACATTTGTGCCAATATGACTTCAAAACACATCCCAGTTTATATGATTGTAGATCAATTGATCAAAATTACCTAAATGACACAAAGGGATCAAATATGCACATACTTAGCTTCCACTTAACATAAAATCATATGAGTTTGATGTCAAATTAAATGTACACAAAAAAGTAGTAAGCATTAGCGCTAATCAAATACCCAGGCCTAGGGATGACAAAACAACCCTCCACCCCGATAGGGGCAGGATCAGGGAATTTTTTCAGGGAACGGTGGTGGGGATGGGGAGGACATCCCCCACCCCAAACCCGAACCCGACCTGACCCTGAACCTGACCTTGACCCCGTCCACGTCCCCGATTCCCGAAATAATATTTTATATATATATATATATATATATATATATATATATATATATATATATATATATAATAATCAAAAACTTCAAAGGGGTCAATTTTAGTTTCGAACTTTGGATGTTTGGGACATTTGGAGTTGCATTTTAGTTTTATTAATCTATTTATGTATTTTGGACTTTGTTTAAGGATTCAAAATTTAACATAACATTTGAGATATTTGAAAATTTGAATGAATGTTAGGTTAATTAAATAATTAAAATTATAATATTGTTTCTTTTTTTTTTTTTTTCATTGACATCATTAAAAATAGGGCGGGAATTCTCCGTCTCTTAAAAATCCCTGCGGGAATAAGAATGAGGGATAATTCCTCATCCCCGTCGGGGAATGGGTCAGGATCGGATAGTGAAGACTTATTTTGAGGACATGAACCCCATTCCTGCTCTGTCCCATCCCGCACTGTTGTTATCCCTACTCAGACCAAGAGTGAAGAACCAAGACTTTATATATTTTTATTCATTTTACTCGCATTCACTTTCGAATTTCTACCCACCTAATTTAAAAATTCGTCCAAAAATGTTTTTCAATAATTTTTTTTTTTTTTTTTTTTTTAAAGTCCATCCACCGTGGAAGTTAGGTGGAAATTTCTTTCCAACCATATATAGCTTATGAGTGGGATATAATTTATGGGCAATTGTAAATTATGTTGGGCATCCGTATGCACCATGCATGGTGCATACAGATGCAAAAACGGCATCGTTTTGCATCAAAACGTGCGTTCTACTTAAAAAAAAAAAATAGTTTCGATTCCTAGCAACAATATTATGTTATTCATTTTTTAGTTCATTCATTCTGAATTTTTAGTTATGAAATTCTGGATATATAGTTATGCAATTTTGGATGTATAGTTATGCAATACTGGATGTGTAGTTATGGAATTATGGATGTGTAGTTATGCAATTATGGATTTATAGTTATAAAGTTATGGATGTGTAGTTATGCAATTCTGGATGTATAATTTTGAAGTTATGGATGCGTAGTTATGCAATTCTGGATTTATAGTTATGAAATTACGGATTTGTAGTTATGTAATTCTGGATGTATAGTTATGAAATTATAGATGTGATGAAATTATGGATGTGTAGTTATGCAATTCCGATTTTTTTTTTTTTTTTTTTAGTTAGACATTAAAACGACGTCGTTTTTGCATCCGGATGCACCATGCATGGTACATACGGATGCACAACATAACGATCCCAATTGTATATATTGGACTATAATTTCTAAGCAATTTTAATCCACTTTTATTTCCGTTGTAATTTTGTAAAGAAAACAACAATGGTTGGAAATTGGATGAAAATTTTCAGGAAAATTTTTGGGTG
The DNA here is from genome assembly GCF_001879475.1 of Ipomoea nil. Taxonomy (NCBI): domain Eukaryota; kingdom Viridiplantae; phylum Streptophyta; class Magnoliopsida; order Solanales; family Convolvulaceae; genus Ipomoea; species Ipomoea nil. Next base: position 208,778 of record NW_017617694.1, on the reverse strand, counting down.
ACGAGCCAAATCCATAACCGCTACTTGATAGCCCATTAACCAAACAAGCCCATTATGTACAGAGGAATGTAAGCATTTGCAATCGGCAATTTATATCCTACACCACAGCGCGCGTTGCACTATGCGCCCAGATACAAAACGACGTCGTTTTAATTTTTTTATTTTTTTTTTTGAAATTTTCCGTCCCAGTGAATGGCAGTAGTTTTTTCTTTAAAAAAAAAAAACCCCGCTGTTCAAGAATGTACATAATGTTATACTAGAATACACATAATTGTATACATGAATGTACATAATTATATAACAAAATATACATACTCTTTTTAAAAGATAATACACATAATATAACATAATACATAATAAACATAAACTTTTAACATAATACACATCAACTATTAACATAATACACACAAATTTTCTGATTCGGATGTACATAATTGTATAAAAAGAATGTACATAATCGTATAAAAAATGTACATAAGTGTATGAACCAATACACATAACTGTATGAACAAATACACATAACTGTGTGAGCAAATACACATAATCCCAGCAACTTCCTACCGCGCCTCCCAAAACGACCCCAAAACGACGTCGTTTTGGGAGGCGCGCGGTGCACAGTGTTATGTGCGCCGTGGTGTAGGGTATAACGATTGTTTGCAATCATTTATAGACTTAATAGATTTATTATATATTTTTTTTTATATCTTGTAATATTAAAATGAAAGGTGAATAATAAGATGGGAAAATGACACTTTTTCCCCTTGAGTTATATACTTATAGCATTTTTTCTCCCTGAATTATTTAAGTGGCTCTTTTCCCCCCTGAAATGTTAAATGGACATATTTACCCTTAAAATAAATATTTCATTTATTTTTCTTCTCCAACAAATTATTACTATCATTTGGTTCAAACGAAACAGATACTATAGCACCAAACCAAAATATTCCAATTACAATTTATAATCAAAATGTGATATTTAGAGTTTATTAAAATCGCGAACTGGAATGGTCGGTTCATTTCCGAACTGAAAAAATAAAATACATTTATTGTTGAATTTAGACTATTTTAAAATAAAGACGGTTCAAAATCGCAAACCGGATCCGAAATCGCCGGTTCACGGTTCATGATCCAGTTTTTTTTTATTCTTAAATTTAATAAATTGAAATCTAAATATTGGGTTCTAGATCTGAATTATAACCGAAAACTTTTAATTCGATTGTTATAGCGTCTGGTTCAGTTCGAACCGAACCGTGGTAATCGCTACATATACACAATAATTTGTTGGAGAAGTAAAATAAATAAAATGTTTACTTTAAGGGTAAAAATGTCAATTTAATATATTAGGGGGAAAAACCACCACTTTTAAAATAATTGAGGGGGTTAATGTGCTTACATAAATAATTGAGAGGGAAAAAGTGCTATAAATATATAACTTAGGGGGAAAAAGAGCCATTTTCCCTAATAAGATTGACGGTTCTTTCTCTTGTGTTTTTCCATACTTTGTATACCATTAATGGGATTAAAATGATATAGCAAGAAATAGCTTAATTTACAACATATACAAATTTTTTGTGGTGAGATAAACTAATAATTTTCAGTTTTTTTTTTTTTTTTTTTTTTTTTTTTTTTTTTTTTTTTGGTGTTCCGCCCGAAATGTTTTCCAGCACATCCGTTTATCCAACACTTGTGTCGTCAAATACTATACCATGTACTTGTGTTGTACTTATGATATGCTTAAATTTAGGATATTAAAAAAAAAAACATGTTTGTAATTGTTTCACACGACTGTCAAAATCTTTAAAAGAAACCCAAAGTACCAGTTAGCTCGTTGTACTGTACTATTTCGTTCAATTTAGTACTGTTCTGTTTAATTTAGTTCTTTACTTTAATTTTGTTTAATTTAATTCCTATACTTTAATTTAAGTATATGGATTAAATTTAAGGTACAGAAAGCGTTAAAGTATAAGGATTAAATTGAACAAAATTAATGTATAGAGACTAAATTGAACAAAATAGTGCAGTACAACCTAATTAAGGTACAGAGACTAAATTGAACAAAATAGTACCGTACAACCTTTGGCATAATTGGTACCAAATTAAAATATGTGCTCCATCTCAACTAAAAGATTAAGCTAATGCACATTTATGTTTATATATATTATATGCTCAACAATGTATACCTATTAAAAGTCGGATCCGGAAGTAAACAGGAGATGGAAAGTGAAGGTCGAATTGAAGCTAGCAGACATGGGTTTACTCGATCGATAGTATTGTAATATTTGTTTCAAGTAAAGTGAACTTCCAACATATATAAAATTATGGTTGACACAATAACGTTATGGTTTACGTACTGTGTAATTTCTATATCAAGTGTGTGTATCTTGCCATAGGTTTGGGCATAGCTTCATATTTACATAAGTGCATTGTCTAGAAGAAAGTTTTTTGAGAACTAGTGTATGTTGTCAATATTATATATAGGAACAATAAGATGTGTTTTTTTTGTTGTTGTAGAGATGTCTTGAATAAAATGTGTTTTTTGTTGTTGTAGAGATGTCTTGTTGGATGGTTACAGGAGAGCATTAAGCGGCTCATATATAAGGGCATCCCCATTAAGAAATTTTTTTCTGGTTCTTGTAGAAACTTTTGCCACATGAAGGAGATAGATGGTGGAGAGAGAAAGCTAGAACTCCTCATGCAAAGACCCAAGATTTTACAGAAAAGTGGGACCCACATCAGAAATAGACATTCTCGCCCGCCTCGCGTGAAAGCCACAATTGCACCCACTAGTAAACGGCCTGTTTACATTTTTTGTTTTTGTTTTTGTTTTTGTTTTTTTTTGTTTTTTTTTTTTTTGTTTTTGTTTTTGTTTTGGAAATCAGCTTGTTTTATTATTTTTTTCTTTTTTCATCTTCCCTCTTATATTTTCTTTCCTAAACACACTTACAAAAACTCCTCAAAAATCACACCAAAAAACCCACTATTGAAGATGCCTTAAGGCCTTATGGGCATTGCACTTGTAGGCAATTCTGAGATAGGACATTACCTTCTTTGACACGAAAACTGCAACGGGAAAGATTATAGGCAGAATATCTGGCGATACCATTCTTATTCAAGAAGCCATGGTCAAAAAGCTGGTGGGAAGTTGCTTGATCAATTCTCCATTATTAATTAATTGTATAAAACACTTTGTGCAATCTCACTATCAATTTAGTCCCCGCCCACCTTAATGGTCCTCCTAGCTGGATTAGTGAGCCAGGAGCCTTAGATGCAGAATCAGAACGAATCGTGCAAGATATATGCACGTACTCGACAAGGTCATGGCCAATAGGACCACTGGGAATTGAATCGTCTTAAATTACTATAATAATCCGAAATGCTGATCTAATAGCACTAGTGCAAACCGGCAAACTCGAAGACAAATTAGAGGCAGTTGATGACAAAACATACATTATCAAAGAAAATAAAGGAAGTGTCTATCAGATCAGAAGGCCTGAACAAACCAGAGTTTCCATTTGGGGTTTTAGCTGCATGCATGCTTTCATGGCATAATCTTCCCCATATTCCGCCTCCTGCATGCTCTCCACCGCCATAAAAATTTTCTTCAAGCCTATACCAGATCAGATCAGAGCTGAAAAAAGATTCCAAGTTCTGGGCAACGCACTCATCAAGAGAATCCGTTCTTTTATGCAGGGCCAGTCCAAGCATTTTATAGGCCCGGGGCGAAATTGAAAAAAAAGGCCCTTATATGAAAAATTTAAATTTAAATTTAATAATACTAATAAAATCATGATGTCAAATAATATGAAATAAGATTATAAAATTTTCAACAATTTTTTTAAATACAAAAATATTCATGTCATTCAATCCCTGCAAAAATAAAGATTAATATTTTGCATAAATAAATGAAATTATAACATATAGGTCAATTAATTTCGAATAAACTCCCATTAATATTTGGACATCAACATTCAACAGGAGACATCCACAAAGATTAAAAAGAGGCAATATGAATCACTAAAGCAAAGTAATTAGTAAATTAAACCAAAAAATTACTTTGGCATCTGACAAATGTCATTTTACTTTGAGAAGGAATAGATACAACAATACATCTTATCCAATTAACAATAGCTTATTCAATATTTCAATTAACAATTAAGAATTTAGAATTCTGGATAAATGGATAATTATTTAATCTGCAAACTAAGCCATGAAAATCCCAATAAAAAATTATCATTCTTAAATAAATTATAGAGCTTTCAGAAATCAGAATTCTACAAATTCCTAATGCAGTGCATTCTACAATTCTGCAAATCCCAATTCTTAAATGATCAAATCATAGACTTTTCAACAATACGGCCTAATTCCTAAATCATAGCTTTCAAAAAAAAAATCTCAGATCATAAAAATTAAAATACCTTTGTAAATTACAATTGTAGATCGGAGTGGCGAAGGCGCGGCGAACAGAGTCAGGACCGGCTGACCGCAGAGAAAATTTGTTATTTGTGGATTATGAAAGTAGATTGTCGATTCACTCAATTGCCCATTCTTTTCCTCCTAAAAGGTTGAATCCCCAACCCTAAAGGCCCACCACACCCCTCAATTTCCCATTCTTATTTAGCTTGAGAGGAATTGAACGGTTGCTGTGGCGGAGAGGTATTGAATGGTTGCGACTTGCGATGCGCTGATGCCTCTTTTCTTCAATTCTTCTTGAATCTTCCATCTATTTGACTTCCATAAGAATTCATTAAGTCAAAAATAATTAAATAATTTTTTCTAATATATACTAAGTAATATATACAATATACAATATATTATTATATCTTAGTTTATGGGCCCCCTCTAGGGATGGGCCCTGGGCAGGGGCCCAGCCTGCCCATGCCTCAGGGCCGGCCCTGCTTTTATGGCAACTCATCATCAAGAGAATCCGTTCTTTTATAAATTTCTTTAGGAGTTAATTCAATTTTTGGTCCTACATTTATAGATGGCCTGGTAGTCCACTTTTAGATAATTTATTTATTTATTTATTTTTTATCACAATATCCTATCTCTTTTTGGTCATAGTATTATTGTGATATGACCAATTTTGATTCTCTATCAAAAAAATCACTGAAATTGCGTCAAATAAAAGAGCATTTCGCCTTTCAATTATGAATTTTTTTAAAAATAAACATAAAATATATAACGGGTCAACACACTTTGTATTAAAAAGATCAAAATGTCCTTCTATTTAATAAAATTTTAACGATTTTGTTAATAGAGGACCAAAATTGGTCATGCCACAATAATACTAGGACCAAAAGGAAATATTTTGATAAAAATAATGACTAAAAGTAGACTTGTCACCTATAAATTTAGGACCAAAAATAGAATTAACTCATTAGATATCTTTAGCTTTTGTAGATTCGAGTTTATAAAAATCTAATATGATCAATATTAAAGACTTTTAAGGACTTTATTTTTTAAACAGACTTTTTAAGGACTTAAACAAACTTTGTTTAGTTTATTTTATTTTTTTTTAAATTTTAATGTGTACAAAACTCATTGATACTCTAAAATTTACATTACCTTATAATTTTTCATTAATTTCTATCAATATTTACTATTTATATTATACTAGTAACTTATTTGACTTAGTTTACAACTAGCGTGAAAAGCTATACTTTCACTTGTATTGTGATAATACTAGTGAAACTTTATGTGTTAAGGAAAAGAGTCAAGTAGGAGTAACTCAAACAACTATAAAAATTTCCAACTCACACATACTCTCTCTACTTTATATTTGATTATTTGTTGAGCTTAATTAATCACACACACTCACTTCCATGCAATGCAAACGTTACAAAAATTTTAAGGCAAAGTTTCTAAGTCTTCCGCAACACACAAACTCAGAATATTTGTAAGGTTTTTAAAAACCGTTTGAAAGTCTATTCAGACGCATGCTCTCTCCCCCTCTTCTATATAAACTTTCAATTTGCCTTGGGATCAACATGATAAAATACTTTCAAGAGATCCTAAGACTGTTGTTTTTAATGGTCTTGATCATATGGACAAATCAACGCAAAAGTGAAACAAAAGATCAAAGAATTGTAATTCTCACACAACATGTATGTCCATTGTTTAGTATTTCGTGTTAGATAATAATATTAAGACTAACACAAATTGTAGTAAACGAGTAACCTGCCTCGTTACAGCGGAAGCTTTAGGATCGCCCAAATATCCCCAGCCATAGTCGTTGGTATTGCCACGAGATGGTAAACCTGCAGAATAAAGGTTAGTGTCGTTTTGTCTACCACTTCTCTCCCGAATACGTGATGGTGCGTGTCCTGAACACGGGAGCTGTGGGAGGACTATTTTGCTTAGAAGCCTACATGCCATCAACATAGGCAGATATTCAGTTAAAGCTTAACTGAATATCCTGAGTTGCATAACAGATTAAGTCACTAATTGACTCAATCTCCTACTTGCACCACAGCCACCCAATAATACAATATATTATAATATATTGTATTTAGGAAAAATACTTACATTTCGATCATATTTCAGCATAGTAATGTCCAAACCAAGTGATTCTTGCACCATTGAAAACCCAACTTAAAGGGCTACAACATTCATGTGAGATCATCAATCAAATCCAATTATGATGTTAAAAAGGTTAAAAAACACAACAACAACAACAACAACAACAACATGAAATGTGTGTTGGAAAATAGCATTAAAATGGCATTTTAAGTGGCTATTTTGTGGTTCAATTATCGGTGGGGTCCACTTCCGATTTGGGTCGGGTCAAAGTGAATTCGGGTTCTTCGTAGTGAGACGAAGAGATTGATTTATTGTACGCTCAAAACGGATAATGGGTGAATGAGATATTGATTCTCAAAGTAGACCCATTGAGTTGGAAAAATGAAGGGAAAAAGGTGAGCTTTTGTCTCACATTGGTTTGGGAAGAGGATTTGCCCCACTATTTATACAAGAGTCTTTTAGAAATTTATTGAATGTATAGCATAGAGGCTTTCTCTCGCGTGCAGGGGGAGATGCAAATCAAATTCCAAATTGAGATTGAAAAGGCTTAATTTAAGCTTGAGCAGCTCGTGTGCGCGGGGGAGATGCAAATCAAATCCCAAATAGGCTTGATTGGCTTGATTTAAGCGTGTGCGCCGCACTCCATTATCCTGGGAAACCTGCTCCTAGCACTTAATCCTCTCTCTATATATATCGAATATTATTTTATATATTTTCGTGTGTATATATAAATAATATTTTGGGATATTAAATCTACTTTTGATTCATTATTTTCCAACAATGTGTTTTGTCCATGAAGAACGATCGTTCATTAATTAGGCTGTTCCCTGCTCCTCTATTTCTTCAAGAAATTTTGCATTCTGCCTGGGCACGAAGGGCTGAGGAACGTCCATTCCATAGACTAGTCATGAGCACTATGTCTTCTATTTAAGCGTGTTTTGAATCTTTTTACTTAGTTTTGATCCATAAATGGGCTCTATAATTTTTCTTATGTTCTTTTACTCATTGTTAGGTTAGATTAGTCCTATATTTAGTTACCCAAACATATTTTAGAGCTTGTAATCAATGATCAATACTTGGATTCCAAGATTTATAATCTATTTAATAGATAAGTTTCTATTTCTTTCTATCTCTTTCCTTTATGTTATTTATGTTTTTATGATGTTTATATGCTTAATATGCGTGAATAATTAATTTATGGACATGGGTTAGGTTGTATTATCTATCTAGATGATATATTCTTGATTATTGTATAAAGGAGAATTTGCCTACTTAGGATTATTGAGTTTATGAAAAATTTGTGATTGTATCTTATTAATGTTTGGTGTACGACATGCATTGCATGCTTTTGGAAGAATTTTAGCCCCAACAAGAGTTGGGTTAAGATTTAATTTGGTCAACTCCATAAAAACTAGATTTCTCTTTATGAAAATAGGAGAAATTGGGAAATTTTGATGTTTTGTGTTTTTGACGAGCGGGCTTGGAATTGCTACTATACGTCACGAGGATGAGCAATTCCTTGTTTTAATCCTTGTTTATTGATAATGATAGTGTCTCATAGACTAGGATACCTACGTGTATCATCTCAATCCTTAAGTTGTCTTATGATCTAGAAGATAATGCTCTCTAACTTAATTCATATTTCCCTTATTTCGTACGTGTTTATCTCTTGTGTATATGTGTTTGTCTTATTGATAAGTGTCCAAAACTCTTACTTTTTCCTTACACTTTTTAGTGTTTTTGCTTGTTACTCATTATCCTATTGAGCCATTTTTATCACTTATTAAATTATTGTTTGTGCTTAGGTGACTTACAAGAAAATGATGTTTTTAGCCAAATGACGTTGAGTTATTTGATCAAGTTTTAAAGTAATCATAGCGTGAGGATATTTTTGTGAGGCAAAATGAAGCAAAGAAGATTGAACAACACTTTTTCATGTGCCAAAATATTTGTGTCTTCGTGGTCTTGATGATATAGGCAATTCAATGTAAAAGAAATCAAGGTAGCATTTCTCACCCAAATTAGCGTTGTCTCTGTATTTTGACCCTATCTCGGCATAGGAATTAATGTCCAAATGAAGTGGTTCATGCGCCAACGGAAAGCCAACTCAAAGTTTACAACTTTCATGAAGACCATAAAGGCTAATTCAAAGATTCCAGGGGTGGAAAATAGCCTAGAAGACAGAAAAGTTGTATTGGAACTCTGTTTTGCTAGGCACGGGTTCGAGCGTGGCCAGGCATGTACCCATGCCCAACTCCTGCAACTTTTAAAAGGTTTTTTTTTTTTTTTTTTTTTTTTTTTTTTTTTTTTTTCTCTTTGTTTTAAATGGAGAACTCTTTGCACCAAAAACACAACATTCATTTCCCTTTCATTCCCTAGTTAGGTTTAGCTCTAGAATAGCTTAGATTAAAGTAGATTTCTTTTCATTTCCAAGCTCAAGAACATTGCAAATCTTGAATTTTAAAACTTCAATAGAGAAGTTTTTTTTATTCATCTCTTTCATTTGCTTTTCATATATGCTTTCAATTACTCCTTTAATATTGTGTATCTATTGTTATAGTATGAGTAGCTAAGTGTTTTAGGACTCGAATTTGATTTGATTTCTTGCTATTGATGCATATTCGAGTTGTATTGCATAAAGGGAATTATTTGGGCGTTCTGGGGTTTGTTGTGTGAATTGTGTATAATTGTTGGATCTTGATTATATGCTTTTACTTGGAATGTTTTTGTTGTTACGAGAGTAGAGCTTTTACACTAGCCACACATTAACACACTTAATGGCCATGCGAGAGCATTTAAGGTGTTAAAGGAGAATTTATGCATTGTGTTCTTATTTGGGAAACTTTGGGTTGAATTGCCATGAGAGTGGAGGTCAAGGTGAAGTTGCAAGTCCAAATAGCTACGAGAGTGGTATTTGGACACTTATGTGCATCTCATTTATCATATGCCTTAATTTAATTCTCTAATCCTTAGTACAATATATATTTGGCATCTTAGCTTGAATCAACTAAATCCCGGTCCTTTGTTTATTACTTATCTTATTTTTTATTTGCTTAATCATATCAACCCAATCTATATTAACGACACTATTGCAAAAATCGGCCTAGGACGCCTAGGCGCTAAGCGCCCCAAGGCCATGGTGATTTCCCCCATAGACGGCCGCCTAAGCACCTAACTCGACCGAGTTGGTGGCGAACTCGACCGACTCGGCCTTGCTATTTTCTCATTAATATATATATATATATATATATATATATATATATATATATATATATATATATAGATTTAGGTTCTCGTGTGGGTGAGGGCTTCAGGTGCGGTTGTGCGGTTTAATCTGAGCCATTCATCTTGCTTTAATCAACGTCCAGGATTATCAAAGTTAAAAAAAAAAAACGCGGTGGCAATTTTGTAATTTTTGCATCTAGGTCAAAATTAAGGTGAGCGGATCTGTGATTAATGTGCGTGAGTTTTGTGCTTAATGTGCGTGTGTTTTGTGCTTAATGTGCGTGAGGTTTGTGCTTAATGTGCGTGAGGATGTGCTTAACGTGAATAGTTGTCAAAACTTAAAGTCTGTGAGCGAATACTTAAAGTGCGTGAGTTTTGTGCTTAATGTGCGTGATGTTTGTGCTTAATGTGCGTGGGTTTTGTACTTAATGTGCGTGAGTTTTGTACTTAATGTCAGTAGTTGTTGAAACTTAAAGTCTGTGAGTTAATATTTAAAGTGCATGGGTTTTGTGCTTAATGTGCGCGAGGTTATGCTTAATGTGTGTTGGTTTTGTACTTAAAGTGCGTGAGTTTGTGATTAAGTTCTAACACTTACAGGGCGTTTGGTTGGAGGGAGGGAATTATGTGGGAAAGGAATTGTAATTTCATGGGAGTTGAATTACTGGGAATAAAGTGGGAATTTAAATTCCAATGTTTGATTGACAGGAATAAAATTACTGGGAATTTCAATTCCAATGTTTGGTATACATGGGAATTGAAAGGGAATAAGTAGTATAAAGTCAAAAATGTCCATTATTGTTGTTAGACATTAATTTTAGGTTAAAAAAGGAAGGGGTAATTTTGACTCATCACTATCTTTTTTTTCCCAGGAATTAAAATACCAGGGGGGACATGGGATTTTGAAAAGGATAAATTAATTCATTAAATCGGAATGAAGAATGTTGACAAGAAAGGCAGGTGGTTCATCTAACCACTCACCGCAACCTGACACAGAAAAGGCCTCCCTAGCAACAGTGTGGGCAACACAATTCGCAGATCGCTTAACATGACAGAATTTCACATCATCAATCTCAGATGCCAAATTCTTTACATCATCAACTAAATAACCAAAAACTGAAGTAAAAGAAACTGAAGTAATTGCATTAAAAACAACCTGACAATCTGTTTCCACATCCACCGCACCCAGTCCTGTACCCCTTAACCAACTCAATGCCTCCCGAATAGATAGCACCTCTGCTTCCCTAACCGCACATAACCCGGGCATTCTTATATTCTTGGCAGCCAGAAAATTTCCAACATCATAACGTAAGACCCATCCAAAACCCATATCATTATCCTCAACATTTAGCGCAGCATCCGTATTAAGTTTTAGCCTCCTATGTGATGGCCTTGCCCAGCCTACCCCAACATGCGAATCCGAGTGGGCAACACCAGCTGGCAGCTTCTGATTCGCATTTCCCCAACAATCCAGAAACAGCAACGCCCTATGCAACATAGTACACAAATCAAAATCAATACCCTTCCACACACTCTCATTCCTGCTGGTCCACACACCCCAACAAGCCATAACAAACTTTGGTTTTGAACATAAATCTAAGGTGCCCAAGGCCCAAAAAAAACCAATCTCCAAGATTATTACCATCGTAGGCACTTACATGCGACATCTCCAGCTTATTCCAAAGCCGAACTGCCTCCCCACACTGGACAAAAAGGTGCATGGCCGACTCCTGAACTTGTCTGCACATATGACAATTCAATAAATAAGCCACATTCTTAGTCATTAACAAGTCACGTGTTGGAAGGTAGTGGGATGCTAACTGCCAACAAAAACTCTTCACCTTTGGAGGGACATGCAAACTCCAAATGCTTGCCCAAGGGCGATCACTTGCAGGCACCAAAGTGAGCTGCCTATAACAAGATTTAACCGAATACGCTCCTTTCTGCTCCCATTGCCAAAACCACCGATCACAAGGCTTACGAATATTGAGAGGAATATTCAAAATCAAATTAGCATCACGGGTATTAAAAATATCCTTAACACACTCCACATCCCAACCATTACCATGTAAATTCATTAAGGAGGACACCGGGGCCTGATAAATTGTCTGATGCAGCTCCGTTTCTACGAATGGATTTTCATCCACTGGTAGCCAAGGATCCCTGCCAATGATAGTCCCATTACCATCGCCAATCACCCTTCTACATCCCTCCTCCAAGCACTCTTTTACTGCCAACATACCCCGCCATATGTAGGACAGATTGCTCCCCTCCCTGGCATCAAAAAAGTCACAGTCAGGATAATAGCGTGATTTAAACACACGTGCCACTAGACTCGTGGGGTTGGAAATCAACCTCCAAGCCTGCTTTCCAAGAAGAGCTTTATTCATCTCATGATGGCGCCTAAACCCCATTACACCACACGCTTTCGGCCTCGAAAAACCCTCCCTAGAACGCCATCGTATTCCACGACCATTACTCACATCACCAGACCACCAGTACTGGTTCAATACTACCTCAATTTCCCGGCAAAGGCCCAAGGGGAGCAGAAACACCATCATAGCATATGCTGGCATTGCCTGCAAAACATTTTTCAATAGAACCTCCCTCCCAGCTCTTGACAGGAACTTGGCATTCCAAGAACGAACCCTGGTGAGTATACGATCCTTCAGAAACCCCAGTATGGCCTTCTTCCTCCTTCCCACCAGAGAAGGCAAACCCAAGTACTTTCCACTAGTCTCCCCCTCCTCCACGCCCAGAACATCAACCACTTCACTCCTTCTACTCTGTGGCACATTAGCACTAAAACATGCAGCAGATTTATCATAATTAACATGCTGGCCAGAAGCCCTAGCATAAGTATCCAGCACATACCTCATTTGAACGCTCTCCTCCTCATTAGCCCGAAGGAACAGGAAGGAGTCATCTGCAAAGAGAAGATGAGAGACAGAAGGCGCACCCCTTGCAATCGAAACACCATGCAATCGGCCCGCAGCCATACTTCTCTCAATCATGGCGCTCAACCCTTCTGCGACAAAGAGGAATAAATATGGGGACAACGGGTCCCCTTGGCGTAGCCCCCTTCCAGGTACAATTGGTCCCAATCGCCGCTGGTCATGTAAGATATGATAGCGCACAGAAGTTACCGTTTCAAGCATAATATTGACCCATCTATCACCAAAACCCATCTTAAGCATTACTGCCCGAAGAAACTCCCACTCCACCCAATCATAGGCTTTGGACATGTCAAGTTTCAACGCCGCCACCCCCTCACGGCCCTGGGTCTTCCGTTTCAGATAATGGTGAACCTCGTAGGCAAGCATGATATTGTCAGTAATTAGGCGGCCCGGAACAAAGGCACTCTGCGCATTCGAAATCAGCTTCTGCAACAAAGGTTTTAAACGATTAGCACACACCTTAGCCACAATCTTATAAATGACATTACACAACGCTATCGGGCGCAGATCCTTCATAGACTCCGGCTTAGCTTTCTTCGGAATCAGAACAACAAGAGTATCATTAGCACCACCTGGGAGCTTAGCTGAATCCAAGAAGCCCCTACAGAAAGCCGTAACCTCACCCCCCACAATGTCCCAGAAATACTGAAAAAATCCCGGCCCAAAACCATCAGGACCCGGGGACTTGTCGGGATGCATTTGAAACACCGCTACCCGAACCTCCTCCATACTCAATGGGCGCAATAAAATTGCATTATCATGCTCAGTCACCTTCCCCGATATAGCATCAATTACCTCATCCATCTCACCATAGTCCGGGGCGAACAGACCATTATAATAATTCAACATAACACTGTCCAACCCCTCCTCATCCTCTACCCAGGTTCCGTTCTCATCCCGAAGCCTTCTAATAGTGTTCTTACGGTGTCTAGTTTTCACAGAATTGTGAAAAAACTTGGTATTTATGTCCCCGCCTTGATACCAGAATTCCTTGGCCCGCTGTTTCCAAAAATAATGTTGTTGCTCCAACAAATAAAGCAACTCCCTTTCAACCTCATCATACTCACGCATACCTGGCACATCACGACGCCCTCTTAGCCATGCTAAGCGTCGCTTATTATACTCAATCTTTCTCTGGAACTCCCTGTTATAATTCCGCCCCCACCTCCATATGCCATGAGCACACGCCTCCACCCTTGCCAATGTGTTTTGACCCACTGTTCTGTCCCAGCTGTGGGAGACAATTTCTCTGCACGTTTCCTCCCGCAACCACATATTATCAAAACAAAACCTGGCTCGCTTCCGAACCCTAGGGAGAGAAACCGGAGTTAAGATTAGGGGCAAATGATCACTGTATGGAACAACCAGTGAATGCGCCTGAGCTCCCTGAAACAAGTTCAACCAACCCTCACATGCCAGAATACGATCCAATTTCTCCTCAATCATATGACCCGTTCCCCGTGACTTCACCCAAGTGTACTGGGACCCCTCAAAAGGGACATCTTGCAAACCACAGTCAGCAATAGCCGCCCTAAACCCATTAATTAACCAAGGCGGATGTGGGACCCGGCCTACCTTCTCAGACTGATCTAGTAGATCGTTAAAGTCCCCCATTAGCAGCCACGGAAGAGAAGACCGAGATGACAAGGTGCGCAACAACTGCCATGCCTCCCGCCTTCGGTGCCTCTCCGGGTACCCGTAAAAACCAGTAAAACGCCAGGAAGGGCTTCCAACATCCAATCGTAGGTCACAATCTATATGATTCGCAGAATAACCCGTGACCCTCAAATCCACACTATTCATCCACAACAGAGCTAAACCACCGCTATGCCCATCCGCCTCCACCGTAAACACACAATCGAACCCCAACTGCACACGGACGTCCTCCATACGTTGCTTATCCGCGAAAGTCTCAATCAAATACACCACAGTCGGCCTCTTAGTGCGAACTAGGTCCGCTAAAACACGAACTGCCATCAGGTTGCCAAGCCCCCGGCAATTCCAGGAGATGAGACTCATAATTCCCGGCGGGCTTGCTCCGCAAGTCCCGCCCCCAATCCGTTTTTTGACACCATTGGTCCACAATCCATCGCACCACCATCCTCACTACCCTCACCCCCCTCGGCATCCCCTTCCTCCACCCTTCTCCTTTTTTGCTCCCCCACAACAACCCCCCGTACACCACTGCCCACACCCCCATTTACTTCCCCAACAACACTGCCAACACCCCCATTCTTGTCCCCAACAACACTGCCCGTACCCCCCTTACCCAAATCAGCCCCAACCACACTGCCCACACCCCCATTTACTACCCCAACAACACTGCCAACACCCCCATTCTTCTCCCCAACAACACTACCCGTACCCCCCTTACCCTAATTAGCCCCAACCACACTGCCCCTTCCCCCCCCCCCCCCCCACTGTTACGAAATTCCCCATCAAAACCCATAGCAGGTGACCTCCAAAACTTTCGCTCGGCAGCAGTTTCAGGGGGAATCCAACCTTGGTTCACCGTTGGCAGTCCCCGACGAGTAGTGGCACGTAACCAGGCTCCGTACGATTTTTCCACCTTGGGATCAGTGCGCTGCAATGCGAGCCTGCAATGTCTATCCCCATGCCCTATCAACCCACAAAAAACAAAAGGTCGGCAACCGTTCATACCGAAAATCTATTGTAGACCAACTCCCAACACCCTTCTTGAGCTTCATTTGTTTCTTAAGCGGTTTTGTAATATCCAGAGACACCCGAACACGAAAGAACACCCTCATGGAGCCATCGAAATTCCTCTCATCAGACTGCACCACCGTACCCAAAAACGATCCCACTGCCTTTATCACCGACTCAGAGCGAAAACCGACCGGCAAAGCATGTATCTGGACCCAAAAGTCCGCAAAATCCAACGGCACTGTTTCTGGATCCTCCCCAGGTTCTAGCTTCTTCATAATTAACAAGCTTTGTTCATACGCCCAAGGTCCTTCTGACAGAATACGTTGGAGATCAGCTTCGTGATAAAAACGAAAGAGAAACCTCCGAGGCTGAAGCTCCCGCATATTCACTCCCATGGTCGCCTGCCACACTCCCGCCATGGTGTCCTGAAAATATGCAAACCGGACTGCACGATTCGTTAGCAACCTACCAACCGCATGGAACATCTCCTCCTCCTCCTCACGCTCTCCCGGCTCAAAAGGAACCTGTACCGCGTCCTCTTCATCATCCACATCTGCTAACGTCAGGCTTGCACACTGATCAACAACCTCCTGAGCATCCATATTCACCGTCGAAACTCACGTAGTTCGTCGTCGTCAACGCCGGTTGCACGGCGGAAAACAAGCAGAAACCCTAAAACCGCTCGCGAATACGGCGAGAGAAAAAATAGCTAAAAATTTTAATATTCTAGTACATTTGATATTTATATGGTAGGAAAAAATCCATGAAAATGGGGGAATTGCAATTCCCTCCAACCAAACTACGGAATTTAATGGTCTTTGGAATTAGGTGGGAATTAAGTGGGAAGGGAATTTAAAATCCCTCAAACCAAACGCCCTGTTAAGGTGCACCTTAGCTTATACTTCTTTGTTTCAGGCACGCGTTTTTTTTTATTTTAAATTTTCATTGATTTGAGCCGTTGATCTAAATTTGATCAATTGCTCAGATTTAACCCCACAACCGCACGGGAAGCTATACTCGCACCTGAACCCTTCCCTATATATATATATATATATATATATATATATATATATATATACACCCACACACGTGCACTATTTTTTTTAGTTAGCCGCATAGGCGCTACTCTACCGTCCAACAATCGCCTAACGCCTATTGCAACTATGATTAACAATATGCTTAGCTTTTAAAAGAGTAGTTTTAGCTTGTGCTTAACTCCACTTTGCATCATTTCCAAACATTACACAGTCATCTCCAGTGGAACGATATCTTAACACTATTCTGTAATTTGATACTTGATGGATATGTAAAAGCATCTTTTCACTTATTTTGTTAGTTATCGTTGCTCGCTACTTGTTGATTGCTTAGCTTCTTGTTAATTTCCTAGTGCTAGTGCCTAGTTCCTTGTCATTATATATTACAACCGAAAATTTAAAGCAGGAATAAAAAATATAAGTAGATCGAAGGATTCAATCGAAAATACAGCTATATTTGTAGATCGAAGTGATACGATACACAGAGAAAGAGAGAAGGAGAGAGATAGATTGTGTAAAAAAAAAAACAGAAAAAGAAAAAAGAACATACTCGTTCATATTACGGCCAATCATTCCCGAAGAAGATGCTGAGTTTCGTTGAAGCTCTAAAGTGGAAGTTGCGATGCAAAGAACAACGGCAAGACTTTTAAGGAAACATATAACTACTGCATGTATGTATCTATGTATGTAAAGCTACCGGAAAAGGAGAGAGAGAGGGAGAGAGCGCTAGGATAGGCTACGTTACCTCTCTCAACATCCACGGCCGGACCTGCTACGCTCATCACCTTAGAATCGTGGTCCCCGGAGAACGCTCGTCGCCATACAGTCGTGGTCACCGGAGATAGCTCGTCGCCACTCCAAGCTGGAAGTTCGCTCGTCGCCGGAAAAAGTAGATCTACGTCGTCGTTGTTGGAGTTGCAAGTTGCTGCTGCTGCTGGTACATCATGACGAAGAAGACGATGTACTGTAGCCTGTAGGAATGGATGAAGAAGACCATGGTGAACGATGGGATAAAGAACGAAGATGATGGCTTTTCTTCTCCGTTTTATGCTTCTGAGAAGGGATGAAGAAAGTGAGAGAGAGAGTGTGCGATGAAATCAGATCTGTACATGTTTTTGAAACCAGATCTGTACGTGCTAAATAAGAAAAAGTCTATATATTTTTTTTAATTTTATTTATAACATACGACGTCGGTCCTCGGGAGAACCGACGTCGTATGTCTTTAATTCTTTTTTTTTTAAATTTATTTAGAACATACGACGTCGATTAGTTTAAGAACCGACGTCTTAAGTCTTTATTTTTTTCTTTTATTAAAAAAACATTTATAACATACGACGTCGATTCTATGAAAATCCGACGTCGTATGTCTTAATATTTAAAAAAATAAAATTATGGCGTCAGCTTTTTCCAAGAACCGACGTCGTAAATAATATATATTACTTTTACTTTATTTTATAGACATATAACGTCGGTTTTTTAGGCGACGTAATATCCTTTTTCTGTAGTAGTGGTCATAACTCCCATTCCCAACTCCCATTCCCTAGAGAACGACAAGCTACATGTGCTCTCATTAGCTACATCAGGTGTGTACAAGGTAATCATCGCCTTGTGACCCTAACAAACAAAGACTCACAAGGAAGTAAACTAGCTTAGGTTATCCATAATTGACCGATTCCAACCAAGAATGTTAATAATTTGCTTGCACTAGGAGTCGAATTTGAAACATTGCTATTACCAAACCAACATACTAACAACCTTCATTGGGGTTGCTTCCAATAAATTTTGTATTTTGTGCCATATAATAATTGTTATAATGTTTCATATTTTTATTAATTATTCATTGATTAATTTTATTATAAGTTAAATGAGATGAACTCATATTAAACAATAGCGCAATACAATATTTAGCACTACAAAAACCATGGAAATAGCGATATAAAATTCTGTCGCTAAAGCGAATAGCGACGGATTCTGTCCGTCGCTATTCACTTGTGACGAATTCTAATTTCGTCGCTAAACAAAAGAAAATCCGTCGCTATTTTCCTTCCTGTGACGTCAACAACAACAATGGTGACCATTGATTTCAGCAACGATCGAACAAGGACAATTGCAACGGAGGGCACAACGGTGATGACAGCGATCTGCTGTGCGAACAACGCCGATGACCTTCCCCTGTTGTACGAAGATCGGTGATGAATCCTGTGATGACAGCAACCTTGCCCTGTTGCAATGGAGAACGAGGATGCGACGAACGAAGCAGATGCGATAGCGAAGGAGGGCGCAACGGTGATGATCGGCGACGATGGCAACGATGGTGACGATGCAACGACGGTGTAGACGATATAAGCGGTGGAATTTGGGACAATGGAAGCTAGCGTGTGGCCAAAAAATTTGGTAAGTATTGGATTGAAAAGAACCCTTGTTTTCTGTGTCTGGTATTAAAAGTAACGGACGCAATTTTTATTTAATTAATTAAATAAAAGTCAAAGACCATCCACCTGCGTTTGTTTTGAGTATACAGCAAATGCATATAGTCTACGTATTTTTAAAAAATAAAAAATGAATTTAATATTGATATTTTAATTACAAAACTGCCCCGCCTCACTTTACGAATCTAGGTTTTTTACAACAGACGCATATTGTTATATTTTTATGGACATTTTGTACTAGTGATGTTAAAAGGTATAGTTAGTAGCACTACTTTATCCATAACTTGCTTTGATACCCATCGCTAGGATCAACCGTTTATCATTACGCTAAAAATTATAACTAATAGTAAATGTGTAATTTTATTTCCTTATGCTTGTATAGCAACTAGGGTTCATGTTTCACTACAAGGACGCTAAACATTCCTATCTATCTAAGCCACCTCCCAACATTCAGAATATGTAAGTGGAAAGAATATGTAAGTGTAAAATTTAATATACATTAAAACCCTATAAATTGGTTAATTAATTTCTGCAAAGGTCCTCTGACTATTGTGATTTTCCACATTTGGTCCTTCCGTTGACTATCAGAATCGTTCCACCATTGGTCCTTCCGTTAACCTAGCGTTAGTTAGATGTTTAGTTCAAGGGTAAAAAGGTCCTTTCATAGTTGAGTGTCTTCTTCATCAGCTCACATCCTTCTCCCCTCTTCAATAATAATAACACTCTGTATACAAATATCAAATTTTCTGAATCAATTTCCTATCAATTAAGAACTCAGATCAATCATCGTTGTGCAAATTTGGAGTCGGAGATTTAGCCCTCATATGGTCTCTTCCATCATCTCTAACATTGCTTTAATTTGTCCACCATCTTAAATTACTGCATTAGCACTTGAAACATTTTCTTTGGGATTACAACATGCCATTGCACTCTATCTACTCCAGCACTTGTCAAGATGCACGTATTAAAATTCTGCTACAGCGACTGGCATGGGGATTCAACTGGGTATTGAAATCCTGCTGCACCGACTGGGAATCAATAAGTGATTCTGTGAATGACAACCTTGCTTGCTTCGCGGCGCTCACCTCTCTCCCCCATTCAAGTGTCATATTTGTCCAAATTAAAAGACGAGGACCAAATGTGGAAAATTACTATAGTCAGAGGACCTTTGCTGGAATTAACTCTTTATTTGACAAATTAATTAGAACTTAGTTTTAGTTATGGCATATGGACCGTCTCCTATCAACTCTACTAGCTCATTCTTTGGATCAATTTCAGCGTACATATATATTCAAGTGACAGACAATGAATCATGTGGAGTGGATTCTACTATTAAGGGTTTATTTATTTTATGTGGCTATGATATTTTTCAAACAAGTGAATAGCTTTATTTTGGGTGGAGTTAGTTGAAGAAGACTTTAGTATAAACGGAAAGAGTTTCCTTATTTGAAGCTCACGAACTGCTAGGCCATTATTGAGAGAAGAAAATTCTAATTACTATACATCAGTAAATCTGATTGTTATACTAGTTGAACTTGGCATTCCACTGGTACAGTTGATCTGAATCTGGGTCAGGTGCTTCAACACTTGAAGATTATGAAGGCATGCACGCTCCAATCCTGTTCGGGATGTTAGGAAGGTTGTAGTGGTAGTAGTGGCTGATTGCCTTATATACTTACCTTTTGTAATACTCCTTGGTAAACATCTATAGTGGATTGGGCAGACGTGGGTTGCTCCGCAGACGTAGGAGAAGCGCTCCGAACTGTGTAACAATTCTCTTGTGTTATTGTTTTATTTTATACTTTCAATTTTCGTTATTTACATTTGATTAACAAATCTAATTAATGGACGTGATTGTTGCATAACATAAAATCAAGTAGAAATATAAGTTAAATCTTGCATTCAAGATTCACGGTGCAATTTCAGAATAAATACAAATTTTATATTTTCATTTGCTGGGTTGCTTTGAAATTGTTTTAAGAATAATTAGTATAAAAGTTGAAATATACATAACAATAAAAAATAATAATAAAAGTAATAATACAGATGTGATATCGAGTTTTACTACATGAACTTCCAAATCTTACTCCTTAAATTTTGTTCTTTGATGTGGCGGAAATTGATAAGCTACTTTTTTGAGTTTTTCATGTGGATCTTAATACAAGTGTCTATATTAATATTTTGTGTGTGGAAGTTGATACTGCTAATTGCCACGTATGCAGTAGTTAAATAAACACGAGACCAATCAAAGCAAGTAAATATCTTTATTGATCACGGTGAAGGCCCTAAGTACAATCTACTTGGTTGCTCTCAGTACCGACTGACTGCGGTTGGGATTCTCTAACAACAACCTATCGATCGTCCAAAAGTCCCTCACACTGTAGCTATCGCAGGTATTTATAGCCGCGGAGCCGGAGACACAAATCCGGCCGTTCGGCATGTCCCTCACGTAGCCACCACGTGTCAACCTCCCGGGTGCCCTGCCTGTCGTCGCATGGAGCCGCCACGTGCCCTTCGTCAGCTCTCTCGCCTAAGGGCTACCGCTCGGTGGTAGACACTGCCGCTCGGGTAACTCCCGGTCGTATCCCGACTGGGTCCTTCACAAGAAACCCGACCTGTTACCTGCAAAGACAAGAAGAAAAGGACGAAGGCACACGGATCGGGGTAAAGCTATGTCGGTCGGGATATTCCCTACCAAGAGCCCCCCAGCCCGGGCCTTTTTGACCGTCCGGGTAAAAACGGGACAGGATGAAGAAGCCCAACCGTCAGCCATCAGACCGACCAGCCAGCTGTCATTCCTTCCCTTGCCACGCGTCGGCCACTGCCGGCCTCTGCGACTGCAACGGTCGCCTCGGAATCAGTGCGGGTCGTGTCATGCAAGTGGACTCATTTCCTGCCTAAATGCTCTCCTATAAATAGGCCCTTGAGGCCCTCATTTGAACTTTCTCCAATCTATTGCTTCGATCGGTACCCTCAGAGAGCCCCGAGCAAAGCACTTCAGCAAGGCAATCGAGCAAAGGATTTCAAGACTCTCCTCGCCAAGCACCTTCTATCGGTAAGTTCTCTGCCCCCTTTCTTATTTAGCATTTACATTTATATGTAGAGCTGATAGGTCGCAACTAACTGTCCCGAACGCCTCGAGTCCCTTACTAACTTGACCGACCTTTAGGTAGATCGAAATGACAGACTCTGACAGCCAAAACGCCTCAGTCGCGGACTACGACGAGGAAGTCGAGCACCTTAGCGATGAAGAAGTGGACATCATGTCCTACTCACCCGAGGTCATCCACCGACCGGTACAAGCCCCCGAGCGGAACCCCGAGCGAAGAGAAACATCCAGCTCGTCCGGGTCATCGGGCTCCAGCTCAAGCGGGTCGGGGAGTTCTAGCGGAGAAGACGAGAAAACCTCGACAGGCGGACGAAATTCTTCGACCGAGGGCGCTAGGGAAACGCCAACCCGGGTGATAGGGGATCACCCGGAAGCCATTCCTCGAGGAGACGACCAAGGGAACACTCCCGAGCCGACTGAGGAAGATACGGCCGGGCCGGCCGCACCAGCAGCCGAGGAGTTCAAATTCTTGAACAGCGAGAATGTCGAACAGCAGATGAGCCGGCTGACCAAAGGAGAAGCGGCCAGGATCGCCGAGAGGCTCGGGGGGCGGGTAGAGTTCGACACAAGCCGGAGGCTCGGGAATATCATAGACCGGCATCGGGGCAAATGGATCGGGATGCACTACGATTCCCTGATGGCCCCGATTGCTATTCCCTTCCCTCCTCTCTTGACGGCCTTCTTGGGATACTACCGGGTCGTTCCGGCTCAGATCTGCCCCAACTCGCACAGGATCATTGCTTGCTTCCCCCAGATCTGTGCTCGGCATGAAGCAGCTTGCACGATGGAGTTATTCAACTTCATCTACCAAGTAAAGGTTCTCCCGGCCAGCTACGGAGGCAGCTTTCTGATGCTACAGTCCCGAGCAGACATGTGCGCAATTGAAGGACTGCCCGGGAACAACAAAGGGTGGAAGAACCGAATATTCTCCATCAAGTATGATCCCTGGATCCTTCCGGTCGAACGTGCTTGGAGCACTCATTTCCGGAAACAAGTCATGCCGGCCGAGACACAGGCGCTCAAGGACACAGTCGCTCGGATCTCGAGCGAAATTCACGAGTACACGATTTTCCGGACGGCCAAGAGTCTCGAGGCGGCTAAGCTCACGCCCCCTGTGTACGACCTGCCGGAGAAGTATCTGCCCGTTCCAATGGGCGTGACGGTCGCCAAGGCATCCAAACGGAAGAAGAAAGGTCTAACATTAGCTAACTCCTCCCGATTGCAACTCCTCGAGCGTTACTTAATTTCTCGACCTGACTAACTTTCTTCTTTATTTGCAGCCATGGCAGAGTTCGGAGATGATGACGCCCCTCTTCCCCCGCCCGCCAAGATCTCCCTTGGCGGCAAGAAGAAGCCGAAGGCGAAACCGGCTGGGCAGAAGGAGGTCCCTACGGCCCGACCCATCAGTGCCTCGACCATCACGACGGCCGAGGGCTTTGTCGTCGAGCCGACCGACGTCCTGGTTACCCGGGTGGAAGTCGCCCGAGGCAAGGAGAAAGTGCCCGAGCAGGGCGTGACCGAGGTGGGCGGCATCAAGCGCCGCGGAGAGCAACGCAGCCCGAGCCCCTCGACCGGGCGAAACAAGGATGAGTCGTCCATACTGGCCCGTATCGGCAACGCCGGGCCAGTCAGAGAGGATCTGGGGAAGATGACCCCGACTCAGGTGGCCGAGAGGATCGGCCACGACTTGGCCGAGGTAAGCGTTCTCCAACTGATTTTATTTTTTATGCAAGTGTCTCTGAGCGGGCTGACTTTGAGCGTCTTTTGCATTGCAGATTTCCCGAGCGGCCCAGCTTCTGCAAGGTCGGGCCATGCTGGCCGAAGAAGCCGACCGCCATAAGAGGGCCGCCGCTCGACGCCTTCAAGAGGTCCGGGACATCCAGGCCGAGCTGGAGATGGTCCAGAAGGACCTTAAGAAGAGCGAAGAAGACCGGGTCTTGGCCGAAAAGGTCGCCCAACGGGCGATCGGGGAAGCTAAAGAACTGAAGACCCGGTTGGAGAACCCGGACGAGCTGGCCCAGTCGGCTTTCAAGGACAACGAGACGGGCTTGGCATTCCTCCCGGCGGACGAAGATCGGGGAAGACCTGATCCTATCCTTCGGTCGGTGGGCCTTCAAAGCCGGGCAGAGGAAAATGCTCGAGAGGGCCCAAAAACGACTAGGGCAAGCTCTCGAAGGAGATGACCTCCAGCTTGTTCTGTCTGCCCTTCCTCCCGACCTTGCTGATCTCGGTCCCTCTCCGTTCGCCCCGAAAGATAAAGCGGCCGACCCGAGCGGGCCTACGGCGGCTGTTCCGAGCGAGGCGGAAGCTTCCAAGAAAGGGGAGGCCACGGGAGCGAAGAAGTAAAAATAGGTTCTACTTCTTTTTTGTAAAGTGACGCTGATCGGGAGCCCGGTCCCGAGTTTGTACCGGGCACTCTCTTTGAAATTTTAATGAAATCCGTTTTTTTTTTTTTTTTGTCTAAGTTGTGTTGTCTGTTTTTTATTCGTACTTTATCTTCATTTAAACATACGCCGAAGCCTTAACGCTCGACCTCATAGCCTTTTGGCCCGGTCATGCGTTACTCGACTCATTCGACACCCGACCTTATGGACTTAAGGCCCGGTCGTGCGTCCACAGTTTCGACGTCAAACTGGCCTGCCCGATCAGGTTTACCCGATCTCTAGGCCTTGTCGAAATTTTGAAAACGGGTAAGCCTCCACGGTCGGGGTTTTCCCGAGCGACGGGTCTAATTCACTCCATCCCAGCCCCCACACTATTGTGCCCTCGAGGCACGAGAGGGTGCGATAGTGGAGAGAAGTTGGACGGATCGGGTAATTATGCTGGGAGCTCTGGCTTTCCCGATCGGTGGCGTGACCCAAGTGTCCGCCGAAGAGGAGCGCTTTTGACCGTTCGATTGACTCGTCCGGTCGATGTGACTTGGTAATGAAATGTCCTGCATGCAATGAAGGTAAAGAAAATAACCGACCGGGCCGCCGTATGTAAACGGTCGAGCAATTACCGATCGTATATACATTGAACCTTCCCGCTCGCAGGCGGTTGAACAAATATTTACAATAATGAATGTAATATACAAACGACGATCGGGACTGACTCGCAGGTCGAGCCCCCACTTCGTCCAAAAATTACACACAAAAAAAAATGCTAATGCCTAAACATAACGAGGTGCTCGGAATTCCAAGTCCCCTCGATTACCCGACCGGTTGTCGTCTCTAGTCGGTATGTTCCCGGTCGTACGACTGCGCTGATGACGTACGGCCCTTCCCAATTTTGAGCTAGCTTTCCACCTTCCAAAGGTCGACTGGCCTCCCTTCGTCGTAAAACGTAGTCTCCTACCTGAAAATAACGTGGGTTGACTCGGACATCCTTTGAGCTCTTGACTCGTTTCTGATACTCGGCCATACGCCGAGCGGCTAGCTCTCTCTTCTCCTCGACCCCATCGAGATCCACGACCATCGCGTGTTCGTTCTCCTCCGCGTTGTAAGTTCTTTCTCGATCGGTCGGGATCCAAGCCTCGATCGGGAGTCGGGCTTCTGCTCCATAAACCAGGGCGTAAGGGGTTTCCCAAGTAGCCTCCCTCGGGGTCGTCCGATAAGTCCACAATACGTATGGCAACTCATCGGCCCAACTACGACCGGCCGAGTGTAGCTTCTTTTTTAGACCTTCCAAAATCGTCCGGTTGGCATTCTCTACTTGTCCATTTCCCTGCGGGTAAGCCACCGACGACCGGACACGCCAAAGCGGGAAATCACATTGCGCCAAAGGAACCGAGCACATTGCTGAGAAGTGATCGTGGCTAACGGCTCGGCTTCTATCCACTTGGAGAAGTAATCAATGGCGACAATCATGAACTTTCTCCGACCGGAGAGTTGAGGGAAGGGACCCAAAATGTCTACCCCCCACCTAGCAAAGGGAATTGCAGTCGTGACGGGCTGATAGAAGGTTGCCGGTCGTCCAGGCATCCGAGCAAACAGTTGGTACGTCTCACATTCCCGAGCTAACTTTTCACAGTCTAGCTGGAGGGACGGCCAATAGTACCCAATTAGCATGATACGACGGGCTAATGATCGGCCTCCTTGGTGGGAAGAACATATACCCGAATGCAATTCCTTCATGACTAAATCGGCCTCAAATACGGTCAAGCAATGCATAAGAGGGCCTCCATACGATCGCCTGTAAAGACGACCGTCCAAGACTTGGAACCTCGGGGCTCTATGCTTGGCCTTCCGAGCACGCTGGGGGTCGTCTGGGAGCCGACCGTGCTCGAGGAACTCCTTCAGATCGGTGATCCAATTGTCCTCTACCGGTTGGATTGGATTGACCGGCAGGCGATGGATGCTGTGTCTCGGAACCACCAGAATCTGGACTATCTTTGACATGTGCTCCGGGGCATCTTGAGCCAATTTGGACAAGATGTCCGCATCGGCATTATCCAATCGGGGTATGTGCCGGACGGTAAACCCCCGGAACTGAGCAAGCTTCTCCATGGCCAGGTCTCGGTATAGTTGTAGACGCTATCCATTGACTTCATAATCTCCGAGAACTTGCCCGACCACGAGCGCGGAGTCTGTTTGAGCTCGAATGTATTCAGCTCCCAAGTCCGGAGCACACTGCAAGCCATTAATGAAGGCTTCGTACTCGGCTTCATTGTTGGTCGGATGAAACTGATACATAAGGGCGAAATAGACTTTGAATCCCCCAGGCTCGTGACCACCACTCCTCCTCCAGCTCCTTTCTTGCTACTTGACCCATCAGTAGCCAACGACCACCACTCAGCCTCGGGATCCGCAACCTCGGGAGGTCGAGTATCCCGGGCGGTGCACTCGACCAAGAAATCAGCAAGGGCTTGGCCTTTGATGGCTGGTCTCGGTCGGTATTCGATCGCGTACTGGGTCAACATTAAAGCCCACTTGACTAGGCGACCGGATGATGAAGCAGTTCGGAGGACTGGCCCGATCGGCTGATCGGTCAAAACGCGAATTGCTCGACCCTGGAAGTAGGGAGCCAGCTTCTTCGCTGCAATGTACAAGGCATAAACGACCATCTCAACCCGGGAGTACCGGGGCTCGGGACCATGTAGCGCGTGGCTTACATAGTACACCGGTCGCTGGACCCCTTCTGGATCGGTTCGGCACAATACTGCGCTTACTGCACGATCGGAGACGGCGAGGTACACGGCTAGCTCTTCTCCGAGCTCGGGCTTTGAGAACACGATTGGTGACATGAGATACTCTTTTAGCTCATCAAAAGCCGCTCGGCATTCTTCGTCCCAGACGAACCCATTGACTTTACGCAATACCTTGAAGAAAGGTAAAGCGCGCTCGGCTAACTTAGAGAGGAACCGGCTGAGAGCTGCCAGCCGACCGGTCAATTGCTGGACCTCCCGAACGGTAGAGGGTGGTTGCATGTCCAGTATCGCTTTCACTTTGGCCGGGTTGGGCTCGATTCCCCTCTTGGTCATCATGTAGCCGAGGAACTTCCTGGTCTGAACCGCAAATGTGCACTTGGTCGGGTTCAGCCGCAACTGGTACTTCCTCATGATCTGGAAGTACTCCCGGAGGTCCCGGGTGTGGTCGGATCGGTCCCGACTCTTGACCAGCATATCATCAATGTAAGCCTCCATCGTTCGGCCTAGCAAATCAGCGAAGAGCATGTTGACCATCCTCTGGTAGGTCGCTCCCGCGTTACGGAGGCCGAACGGCATTACTCGGTAGCAATACAGCCCGTCCGGGGTCACGAAGGCTGTCTTGCTCTCATCTTCATGGTGCATCATTATTTGATGATATCCTTTGAATGCATCCATGAAGCTCATCAACTCGGCCCCGGCCGTCTCGTCGACCATCTGATGGATACTCGGCAGAGGATACGGGTCGAGCGGACAGGCCTTATTGAGGTCGGTGAAGTCAATGCACATCCTCCAAGCTGGGGGCTTCAGAACAAGGACAATGTTGGCCACCCACTCGGGATAGATCACCGGTCGGATGTGCTCGATCGCTGCCATCTTCTTGACTTCTTCTCTGACAAACTCGCGGCGATCGGAAGAAAGGTGTCGGGTCTTCTGCACAACCGGCTTTGCTGCGGGATCGGCGGCTAGCTTGTGACAAATTACCGATCGATCGATTCCGAGCATGTCTTTGGGCCCCCATGCAAAGATATCGGCATACTCCTGGAGTATGGCCAAGATTTCTGTTCGGAGCTCAGGGGTGAGGGCCCGACCAATTTTGATCTTCCTGTCCGGTCGGTCCTCGGACAGGGGAACTTCCTCTATTTCTTCAGAAGGTCCGGGTTGTTCCTTCCGGTCTTTAGCCTCTTCCTTGGCTATAGTGTTCACCCGGGAAGACTGACTGGAGTCACGTCTAGGGGTGGGCACGGGTCGGGTTCGGGTTCAACCCGTGGGAATAATGGGTACCCGAAAATTTTCGGGCCTCCTCTTTTACAGCCCAAAACCAAACCAAAACCTTTTGGGTATGGTTCGGGTTCGGGTGTTTCGGGTTGGGTTAATACCGGGTCGGGTGTAGAAAACCCGAATTTGTGAAATTACTATAAATATATGTTAATTTTGAAATTCATATTTTTGACAAGAGAGTTCTAGAACCAAAACAAAAATTCTAAACGAAATAAATAAATAAATAAACACAATAGTTACAACAAAACAATAATTACAAAATTACAATATTACATCACAACCCAAAAGGGTAAACAACATTGATAACATTAAATCATTTTACTAAGTTAATTACAATTACCAAAAAACAAAAATTAAATAAAGGTGAGTGAAATAAAATTGGGAGGAAATGCCAAGTGATTTAGTTTGATCCCCCTTTTGAACAAGCAAATTGATCCAATGATCCTTCATTTGTCTTGTAATTAGGACCTACAACAATAAAAGATTGTTTATTGTGAAAGTTCATATATGAATTCCAATAATTAGATCATGATAATTATGATAATTATGATAGGATACTTAATACAAATTAAAGCTTATAACAGTTACATATAAACATAACACTTACACAAAAATAAATGTTGACGGCTAGGAAGGCACACCATTAGGCATAAGCATTAAAGCAATGACTTGAAACATAATAGTGAATTAGTGACAATGTAACACAAAGATCAACGATTACTAATACAACACTTATACCAACTTATATATAAAAACTCAATATTGATAAATATACTGTACAAAAACAATTGTAATCTACTTTTCACTACAAAATTAATTAGAAGTTATAGAACAATTATCTTTAAAATAAACTAAAAGGAAAAACATTAATTCTTACATTAAATAGTCAAATCTCCATAAACTAGTTTTTAAAAGATACAGCCACAGTCTGATAAAGTCTAGTACTCTTTACAAACCTAAAAGTTGTTTATTCTTTTTTTTTTTTTTGAATGCTACTAGCTCTATTACATTGTAGTATCTGTTCATATACTTTCTCAACCTACTGAAACACAAAGAGCTAATAACGACTCCATTGAGGCTTGAACTCACAACCTTCCTAATGGAAGTCCAACCCGGGTACCATTGGACCTTCCTAAAAGTTGTTTATTCAATTAAACTTACAGTACTTGAAGAAATAAACACCAAAATTTGATGAACTCCCTGAATTTTACAAAGAAATAAACACCAAAATTACAATACCACTCAGGAAGCATTTTACATGCATTCATATAGGATTCAGAGTTAACATAATTTCAAAAACTCTCTCTCTCTCCCACATACACACACACACACAAATATACAGTAATACAAATAACTTCATAACAAATTAAACTTCAAATACTTACTACCTTATCTCCTTTGAAATGTAAGTAGGCAAGTAGCTATAGCATATAGGATGAAAGATTCATCCTTTCATAGTTTTAAGTCAATAGCTTAAAGCTTTTGCATTTTGCATAAGGTCCGCAAAGGTAACACAAAGTCATAAAAAAATATTTAAAATAACACACACAAAAAATGTTTAAAATCAAACTGTTTAGCTCCTATATTAGACACACAAACTGTTTAAAATTAAACACATAAATTTTGCACACAAACACACTGTTTAGCTCCTATATAAGAACATATTTAAAAAAAAAAAAAACTAAAGGGGCTAAACTACGGTATTAAATATTCTGGAAAAAAAAAATGTAACAGAGTTTTTATAATTTTGCTCAAATTTTTTATAATAAATATATAACTAAAGAAGTAACAAATTTTCAAAAAAAAATGTTAAAAATAACTTTTCTGAAAATAAAATAAAATAAACTCCACAATATATGAAGATCTAATTTTTAAATACAAAAAAAAAACTATAGAATTATTCAGCAAAAAATCGAAGAATAAAAAAAGGTAATGAAATCAAATGTTACTGTTGTTACCCATTAAATTTTCTAAGCTGGAGGATTTGACGATTTGACGAGCCATTGAGTAGCATACCGGCGGACAACGGTCACAAGTCGAAGCCTTGGAAGAGATCTAGGGTTTCCTGAGTAAAGAG
Source organism: Ipomoea nil (assembly GCF_001879475.1). Lineage (NCBI taxonomy): Eukaryota > Viridiplantae > Streptophyta > Magnoliopsida > Solanales > Convolvulaceae > Ipomoea > Ipomoea nil. The sequence goes on along the minus strand of NW_017617694.1, from coordinate 178,358 downwards.
TTGAGAGATAATGAGTGATTGAGAAGAGAGAGGCAACTCAAAGCTCAAGCGAGAAAGTTCGAAATTATGAGTCTCTGAAACTCTAAAAGTGAGAGGTTAGAGGAGACTCACCAGGTTGAGCAACGATTTGACGAAGGTGTAGGAGAGACTCGAGAGACGAGATGACAGAGCCGGAGAAGAAGTCACGGAGAGGTTGGGAAACTGCGAGAAGAGTGAGAGGCAGAGCCGTAGAGAGGCGGAACGGAGGCGGGGTTGAGTGGTTGAGAGATGGAGAGATTTTGTGGGGTGAGAATGGTAGAAAAGCTCTGAGAGAGAGAGTGAAAATTTGAGAGGGGTGAGCGGCGGAAACAATGAATGAGAAAGATCTGATATGAAAGACGGAACCCTAAACATACTTTACATATATATATGTGAGTTCGGGTTTCGGGTCGGATTCGAATTTTAAACTACCAACCCGAAACCCGATCCGTTTAAATTATGTTTGGCCAGCAATTGAACGGGTTCCACCCGTTTTGGTTCGAATCCGACCCGATTCGGGTCAAAACGGGTCGAACCCGTGTTTTTTCGGGTTGTACCCGAATTATGCCCACCCCTAGTCACGTCTATTAACCGCTCGGGTGTAACACTTCCGGGCAGATTGGACGTCGCCACGGACTACTCCGACCCCATTGGGGGTGGGGAATTTCATGCAGAGGTGAGGCATTGAAATTATCCCACCGATCTTCATTATTGCAGGTCGGCCCAAGATAATGTTGTGGACGCAATGGAGGTTGACCACAACGAACTCTAGCTCCGTCTTGATCGATTTCGGAGATGTGCCGATCTCGACCGGGAGCATTATTTTTCCCTCGGGGTAGATAAGAGCCCCGGTAAATTCCGACAGTGGTACACCGACCGGAGTCAGCTCCTTCCTGTCAAGTCCAAGTTTCTCAAATACGTCCAAATAAAGGACATTCACACTGCTGCCCGTGTCCACCATAACCCTCTGGACATCCGTCCCTTTCACATCAATCGTGACCACGAGCGCCTCCATGCCGTGGTTACCGCTGCTAGGTTGATCTTCGAGGGTGAAGGTTATGGGCTCCATCTTCTGCCTCTTCCCGGTGTCCCAGGAATCCACTACAGCGACCGGGCAATTGCCCCTCGACCGGGAAGCATCGTCCAATCCACCAAAAATGACGTGGATGGTCGGCTTTCCTGCTGGTCGGCTGCTAGATGGAGGGTCAGGGTCCCGTCGGTCATCACGACGATCGTCTCTTCGGTCCTGACCTGACCGATCGGAGCGTCCATCACAATCAGAACGGTGGTGAGAACGCCGGTGATCTCTCCGATCGGTACTCCTCTTGGTATCTTCTCTCTTCCCCACACACTTGTCCAACTTCCCAAGGTTGAGCAAATCCTCCAACAGTTGGCGCAAGTGGGTACACTCCTCAGTGTCATGCCCGGCACATCGCATGGAGCCGCCACGTGTCCTTCGTCAGCTCTCTCGCCTAAGGGCTACCGCTCGGTGGTCGACACTGCCGCTCGGGTAACTCCCGGTCGTGTCCCGACCGGGTTCTTCACAAGAAACCCGACCTGTTACCTGCAAAGACAAGAAGAAAAGGACGAAGGCACATGGATCGGGGTAAAGCTATGTCGGTCGGGATATTCCCTACCAGAAGTAAAGTTGGGAGTAAAAAATGAGAGTACATATAGACACTATTTGGCACGCCTAGATGAAAATTGAAAGTTGAAAAGCTAGTAGCTAATAAGGTAATTAATTGAAATTAAAGTGTTTTGGTAAAATTAAGTGTTGAATTAACTGATAGACGTAAAAGACAAAAGGATAACCTAAATATTATGATTTTGATTAATGAAGGGTAGATTGTATCATTTATGTCAATTAATAAATATAAAAAAGGAAAAAAGTTAAAAAAAACAGGAATTTATTTTGAAATGCTACTTGGAGTAGAGTTTCAAAATAAGCTATTATCTTAAGCTTTCAATGTTTTACCAAATAGGACTTATAGCTTATTTGTAAGTTATAAACTCTAAAATAAGCTCTACCAAACAAATCATATATGGGGTGTTTGGTAAATGGCTGTTAGTTGATTGGTTGGGTTAGTGGGTTTAACTAGTTGATAACATTAGTTGATTGTAGAAAAGTCTTTGGTAAATTAGCTGTTAACTGATTACATACAAAATGACTTTCTAAAAAAGCTGACCGAAAATGTTACTTTGAGTAGTTTTTTGAGTTTTAGCATTTTGCAGCAATAAGTTGTTACAAAAAGCTAATTAATCAAACACTCATATTAATTGTTTAACCAAGTTAAAAAAATTAATAGTGATTAAATAAGCCAAAATTGATCAATAAGCTAATTATTTTATCGAACAGGCCATAATATTTTCCTATATATCATAGCATACCTACCTACCTTTTCCCAAGTAAATGTGACATTTAAAACGCCAAAAGGACTCCTTAAGGAACTCACTTCATCACTTGATCAGAGATTCTGGCCTGGTAATGTCGGTGGTAGGGAAGCAATGAGTTAAGTATGGATTTGTACTTTTTTTTTCTTTCTTTTTTTTTTTTTTTTTTTAATGAAAACCAAAGAACTCAATTATTATTACATCCATACATCATTAGCATTTCATTACTCCAATATTCGGGCAATAAATCGTCTAACGACTTAATAAAAAAATCAATCCACTCATAATTTCACAAGCTCAATCTTGATAAAATAATTAGCTCACGATTATAGATTCTTATCTATTATTATATCTAATTTTACATAAGATTATTTACACACTCCACAACTAGAAATGACAATGCGATGGGGTGAGGACGGGGAGTATACTGTCCCCACAGAGAATTAGGCGGGGACAGAGAATCCCAATTAATTATTAGTCAAAATCATAAATTAGTGTAATTTTTAATTTTAAAAATAAAAAACCTAACTATTAATTTAATATATGCGCGCGCGCACACACACACACTTACATATATATATATATATATATATATATATATATATATATATATATATATATATATATATATATATAATATTCATATTTTATTTATTTTTTAATTTTAATAATTATTCGGGGACGGCACGGGGACAGAGAGTGGTATCTCGCCCCGTCCCCGTCTCCGACAGAGAATTACATACATTCCCCGTTCCCGTTTTGTTCTCCAAAAAATTTTCATATCCCCGTCCCCGTTAAGACCGAGATCGAATTCTCTACCGGGGACGGAGAAAATTACCATCCCTATCCACAGCTCTAAAAAATCATACAAATGTTAAATTACATTCACATAAATTATGAATATTACTTTCTTTATAAATTTTCCAACAAAACAAACATCCAGCTGATCGGGCGGACAACAACCGAGCAACTTAAGGCAAAAAAAAAAAAATGTTTGTCGTGTGGCTCCAATAATTATCAAATTTCTTACCTAGCAACTTGCCAGTTCTAACTTGTACGTAACTATTAACAATGTTATTTTTATCAGGAAAATTTGAAGTCACTGTTAAATGGTATGAACTAAAAAAACCTTAAAATAGTATTGATAAAAATCGAACCGATAATTTTTATGTATGAAAATCATGTTTTCTAGTATGTAAATTCGTGCGTACTATAGCAATATGGTAGCTTAGGTTGGGGCCCCAATTTAATATAATTAAAGTGATGTGCAATGCCGACTTGCCATCCATCAAAATATCAAGTGGTGTTGTACACTTGTATGTCCTTGTGCGAAGACTTTGGTTTCAACCACGTGAAATTTGTTGCTAAACATAACCTAATGCATGCTAAAAAATATTGTTGCGTACAGCCTGGCTTTCCACATCAACCCTGTGTTGAAAATAAATCGCTAAAATTAACATTTATAGTGATCATTTTGTAATATAATTTTCATTGAGGTTCACTTTCAATTCTGATCGGGCTAAAGTATATTTAGGTTCGTCTAAGTGAGATATTTAATTTGATATATTATATGTTTAAAATGGATAATGGACAAATAAGAAATTGATTCTCATAGTGTTTAGGAAAAATGGAATTTGGAAGACGTAGAATTGAAGTAGCATTTGTTCCACATTGAAAAATAGATATGTGTTTGCACGAGTATATATAAAATTTTACTTTTTGAAGAGCTTGAGTTGTAAGGTATAGATGTTCTGATCTCTCTCATGTAGTGGATGCAATTGCGCAAATCAAATCCCAAAATGAGTATGGAAAGACTTCACTAGTGTGCACCCTGATAGCAATATACATCATTTTATCTGATGTAGTAAATGCTTCCACTCTGATCTCACAAATATGTACAAGTTGTGTGGTCAGACCGAGTTCGGGTCCTTTTATGCTAAAGTAATAGCGTAAGGCCAGAGGTTCTCGAGTATAATGTCGCTATCTAGGAATTGTCCCCCAGTCCACTTCACAAGCCCTTTGCGGAGTAAACCGAGCATTAAAGGATTAACCAAGCTTAGCATGGGGTGTATGAGTGTACTTCACCTGCGTTAATTGTGGTGAGACCGATCACATTGGAAGAAACCAGGCGATCCGGGTTGCAATATCAAAGTCGAAGCTTGCCGAAGGGAACGGAGGTCGAAACAAGCTTGCTCGGAATTCTGCTCTGCATCATAGCTGGGTTGAGGATACATGATTGGTGCTGGTTGGTTTAAGGGTTTATGCTTGGGTAATGGCGTAAGGCTAGAGGTTCCCGAGCATGATGTCGCTATCTAGGAATTGACCTCACTCCACTTCACAAGCCCTTGTGGAGTATTTATAGGCGCGAGTCGGGTGGTCGGCATGTACGTCACGTGTTCTCCATGCACTTGGCGGTCTCGACGGCGAAGGAAAAGCGTACAAGTGTAGGAGTATAACAGAGTAGCCAATGATTAATACGCTCGGCTTAAGTATACGCGCTGAGATTTATCTCTAAGGGTCAAGTATAGGGGGTCGGTCTCAAGTGCTATTTTAAGGTAGGGACCGAGCTCAAGAAGGTAAAGGCAGAGGCTTACCAAGACGTAGATACGCCCTCACATCAGGTCAGGTCGGTTCGATTGAGCATTCAGGTCAGTCCAGATCGGGAAGTGACTCACACCTTGTAGTGACTCATATCCGATCAGGTCCTCGGTGCAAAGGGGTAAATAATCCGGGGTATACCTTATCATTATCCCCAGAGACTGAGGTTACAATGCTTCTAATACTTATCAGGAAGTAACAAATTAATTTTAATTTTAAAGAAAGTGTATGTTGTGACTTGGATTTTCCTTTATTCTTTACATACCCCATACCATTGTTGTTGTTCACAAGACTATTCTTAAATTTAAATCCCAATTTTTATTTTTTATTTTTTATTTTTGGACTTTCAGTTTACAAATATTCATTATATAATAATCATTACATGATAGGTTGTTATTCTGTTAAAGATTTAATTATCCCCATACCATCCATTGGCCTGTTGAGTAAAATAGTTAGCCTATAGTCTGTAGGTCAATTTTGACTTATTTAACCATTATTAGTTGTTTGACTTGGTTTAAAAATCAATATAAGCGTTTGATTAATTAACTTTTTGTACTCTACGAGTCTGTTTGGTAGAGCTTATGGCTCTGTTTGGCAGAGCTTATTTAGGAGCTTATAGCTTATTTTAAGCTACTAATAAGCTATAAGCTCTGTTTGGTAATGTTCCCAAAATAAGCTCCTAGCTTAAAATAAGAGCTTATTTTGGAACGCTACCTTAGGTAGCGTTTCAAAATAAGCTCCTAGCTTCCTAACTTTTTTTCATCTTTATCCTTATTATTTTAAAGAAATGACATAATTTACCCTTCCCAATTAAAATCCTTTTCCTTTCTCCTTTATCCACAACTTTCACCGCAATTATTATTATTATTATTATTATTATTATTATTATTATTATTATTATTATTATTATTATTATTATTATTATTATTATTATTATTATTATTATTATTATTATTATTATTATTATTATTATTATTATTATTATTATTATTATTATTGCAACATTATTGCTACTTCATTGTAAGATGCTAGGTCATGATTATGCTAACAGTTTTATTTGAAAATGTTAATTTTTTTTAAAAGACAAAATGTTAAATTTTAATATATAACAAATTAATTCAAATTTTATGAAGATGTCCTTTTTAGTCTTTTTACATTTATCAGCTTATCAAAAAGTTAATTTTAGCAAACACTTTCAATCATAACAGCTAGCTTAACAGCTCTTCAGTTTTCAGCTCTGAACTTATAGCTTTTCAGCTCCTAGCTTATAGTTTTTCAGCTAGGTTTGCCAAACAGAGTCTATTTAGAAGCTTATAGCTTATTTTAAGCTACTAATAAGCTCTGTTTGGTAATGTTCCCAAAATAAACTCGTAGCTTAAAATAAAAGTTTATTTTGGAACGCTACCTTAGATAGCATTTCAAAATAAGCTAGTAGCTTCTGAACTTTATTTCCTTCTTTGTCCTTATATATTATTTTAAAGAAATGATATCATTTACCCTTCCCAATTAAAATTCTTTTATCTTCTTTCTTCTCCGCAACTTTCACCGCAATTATTATTATTATTATTATTATTATTATTATTATTATTATTATTATTATTATTATTATTATTATTATTATTATTATTATTATCATTATTATTATTATTATGATTATGATTATTATTATTATTATTATTATTATTATTATTATTATTATTATTATTATTATTATTATTATTATTATATGGAGGAAATTCGCAACAACATTGCTACTTCATTATGGGAGCTATTAGATCATGATTATGCTAATAATTTTATTCAAAATGTTAATTTTTTTAAAAGACAAAATGTTAAATTTTAATATGTAAGCAAACTAATTTAAATTTAATGAAGACGTTTATTTTTGTCTTTTTATATTTATCAACTTATCAAAAAACTAATTGTACCAAACACTTTCAAGCATAACAGCTAGCTTAATAACTCTTCAGTTTTCAGCTCATAGCTTATAGCTTTTCAGCTTTCAGCCCATTTTAAGCTTTCAACTACCTTTTCAGCTAGGTTTGCCAAACATAGCTCAAAATGCTAAAATTCAAAAAGCTACTCAAAGCAACTTTTTCAATTAGCTTTTTGAGAAAAGAAATTATACTAAACAACTATCAACTAACTGCTAATTTACCAAACACCTTTCTACAATCAGTTAGGGGGCGTTTGGTTGGGGTTATATTAGATAATCAGGGTTATATTAGGTTAGTTATATAACATGCCTTTGTTTGGTTGAGGTTATACCACATTCCCTTGGAATCTAACATCACCTCCACGTCAGATTTTTTTTCTTTTTATGAGGGAATGTGATTCCCTTGTAAATCTTAGGTTATCTTGGATTCCCTTGGCCATTTTACATTGTTTGCCCTCAACATCATCGCACCCTCCACGCTCCACTCTGTCTCAGCGACTTTGTCTTCATCTTTCTTCTACGAGATTTCAGTCTACGAACCAGAGTAATCACCTTTCATTTTCATTTCTAGATCCATCAACAAATCAATTTTCAGTTTTTAATTCTAGATTCCCTTGCAGAAAGCCAGAAACGCAGACAACTCGCACTCTTCATATTCTCCAAGTCTCAATTTAGGGTTCCGATTTTCTCAATCTCACAGGTAATACTCACATCTCTTTCATCTTTTGTTTCTTATTTCTTCATAAATTTGCCTGAGGGAGAGGCTTTCTTCAATTTTCAATTTCTTCATTTGATTTCTATTGGAATCTTGTATTTATCTTTGTGTTTAGTTATCATCTTTTTCATTCGTCTTCTTGCACTGTTCGTGTTTTTTTTTTTTTTTTTTTGGTTTATCTTTCATTGGTTGAGTCGGCCTATCTAATTGTGATTGAGTCCAGGACGACCATTTTTATCTGGCTTGGTTGAGTCTAGCATGGCCAAACAATTGTTTTGCAGGTTTCTCTATAGTTGTAGGTAAATTTTCTCCGACGAGGTTTTTTGTTTGTTCTACGGCAGAATAAGAAGTAGCACATGGGAGAAAGAAGGACACATTTTTAGGAATCTAAATGAAAATTCAATTACTGCCCTACATCACTTAATAAGTATAGAAAAATAAGTATAGAAAATAGGAGGAGAAAAGCTATAGAAGAACTAGTATGCATAGTTATGTAGGGATACAATTGTATCAAAATGTGATGGTCAAAATCAATATTCAAGATACAATGCTATATAATTCTATATAGTAATACACTCCTGCTTGTTGCCATTTATATGTTCAATTTCTATATGAAAGCATGCTGACATAAATATATATATATATATATATATATATATATATATATATATATATATATATAAAGCAGTGAAGTTATTCCCAGAAATTGAACTTTTTTTCCTAGGTTAAAAACAATGTTCTTACTTTTCCCATTGAATTCTCTATTTTGTGCTCTTACGCATCAAATTATTTCTCCAACTTTGTGCCTAAAGTTTCTAGTGATTTTACTATTAAATTTGTGATTTACTTGGGGGTTAATATATAAAAAAATTGAGGGTGATTTACTAGAAATATTTTAATGGTTTTTAAGTTGTCTGCTTGCTGCCATTTATATGTTTAAATTCTGTATTGATATTAGTTGAAGTTATTATTTGTATTTGATTTTCTTCCAACTATATGTTGCACGGTAATGAACCTACAATAATGAAATTATTTGATTTTTTTAATGAAATTATTTACAACAACTAAATATTAGTTTAATTTGTTATACATTTCATTCTTATAGGGTGGGTGATATGGCTCGGTTGCCATTAAGGCAAAAGATGAGATTGCAAGCTGTTGTCCTTATTTTGCGCATAAGGATCATGGAAAGCATGTTTAATATGCTTATGTTTCTTGCTATGATCAGTTTTGGTTTTGCTTAAATTGTAGATTTTTTTCTTTGATTTGATGTACTTGTTGCATGAAGCTTAGCTGTGTTTTTTAATTTTATTTCATATTCTCTTTTCAAAAATTTTAATGCAGTATTTGTGACTTGTGAGAAATGCAAACATTTTTGTCCATTATTTCATCATCAATGCAGTTTGAATAAGTTGTTTCTACTCTAGTATCATCAAATCAGTTTGGCACATTTTCTTGTTTGTAAGGTAATTTGCAATAGGAGGGTATTATGGTAAAATAACCATTATAACCTAATCAATAATTCATCAACCAAACAGGTTTATATTACATAACCCTGTTTTTACCAAACACAGTAATCTAACATTCCCAGTAATCTAACATTCCCAGCAATCTAACATTCCCTAAGGTAATCTGACATTCCGTGAACCAAACGACCCCTTAATGTTATCAACTAGTTATATCATTTAATTAACCCAATCAGCTAACAGCTAACATCTATCAGCTATCAGTTAACAACCATTTTTTAAACCGGGCATATCCGGCTGTGTTTAGTGCTGAATGAATAAGGATGGGCAGGGAGAGAATAACAAAAGAGAGGAGCACGCGATCAATTAGAGATCATTGTGCAATTTGACGGTAAATTATATCGTGCACCGCGTTGCATAATCGATTATGCACCACGCATTAAAACGAAGTCGTTTTGTTAAATGAAAAGAAACGACATTTGTTTTCCGCCATTCCGCACCTTTCCGCAAAAAGTAACTCTGTTATTCAGTTTCATTTTGTATACACTGCAGTTTCAGTTCAACACAACTACAATTTCATTTCGATATAACTATAGTTTCATTTGATATTTATAGACTCAAATATGTGAAAATATTATTTAATTTTATTTTATATACACTATAGTTTTATTAAAACACAACTACATGATCATTTTGATATAATTACATATTCATTGTACAAAATTCATTCAAATATGCGAAATGTTATTCAGTTTCATTTTATATACACTGCAGTTTCATTTCACCACAACTACAGTATCATTTTGATATAACTCCAGTTTATTTGATAATATAAAAATAATACGTGAGGCAGTGTCGGTTTAGATGTACTGTAGTTTCAGTTGGTGTTTAATACACACTACTGGAAATTATTGAATTTCCGACCACCTGAAAGTGATCTTAAATTAAGTTGAAAGCAAAAAGTGGTCGGAAATAGCAACAAGGGTTTTTCCGGATACCAAAAGTGGTCGGAACAAAGCTTTCGACTTGATTTAAGATCACTTTCAGGTGGTCAGAGATTTCAGAATTTCCAGTAATGACACCAAATATACGGACTCCGTTAACGGTAACGGCGTGCCGTTTCTTTACTTAAAGAAACGGCGCCGTTTTTTACCGCGATGCATGTGCACCGCGGTCTACGATATAATACTGCAATTTGACCTATTCACATGAGTACACACTCAATACAAACAAAAACTTGATTGAGCCTGTACAATCGTAGTATGGATGTTTTACTCAACATGGTGGGTGTTTTGTGGACACCAAACAGTAACCCTTTTACCTAACATGTCACTTAGTCACCGTATTTTACCTATACATTATTATATTGAATTTTGGTGTAGGTCTTTAGGTGCAAGGTAATTTTATCTTTTGTGAGCAATAAAAATAAAGAATTCATCTTTCTTAGTTCTTGTCGCATTAAATAGTGAATATTATACTGATATAATATAATATAATGATTTAATTAACATTTTACTTTGCATTGCCACTAACATCTACCGGGTTGAGGCAATGTGACATGATCTAGCATGGTGTATAAATGGACCATGCCTTAGAATATAATTGATAAGTAACCTATTGATAAGATATAAAAATGTAAAAATAGCTTCCAAACAAAATCTAACAACTCAACAATCTACGAGAAGATAAGAAGTTCATGTGTTTCAGTGTTTGTGCGGCTGAAATCTGTTATATATGTTTCTGATGTGTTTTAGATGTTATATTATAATATATGCTTATTATAATTAATCAACAAATTTCTTTGTTTTTATTTAATTATTAAAAGTAAAATAATGAAAATGAATTATTATTTTTTAAATCTCTTAAATTGACGTTATAGTGCTGCCAAATAAAATAGAATTAACAGTTTAATTTATTATTATTATTTTTTTTTACGTAAAAGTTAGAGATTTTATTTAATTGTTTTTAAGTGATGAAAGAAATTTACCATCACTATTTGAGGGAGTGCACGAGATAAACCCCGTCTTCAATAATTATTTGATTGTTATACTTGCATTGCACTCCATGTAATGATATGATCATCAATCCATGACGTTTCATATTCAATCAAATTCTTGCCTATGGATATTTAAAAAATGAGCAAGGCTACAAATCTCTATTGTATTTTCCCTACAAATTGTGATGTCATCATGTAATTGATAATTAAATTTTTTTATTATTTAGTTAGTTGTGAGTTAGCCATTTCATTGGCACCGAATTAATGAAAGCCACATTTGTAATAATATATAAATCACGTAGACACATAATACATGATATAGAAAATTGTAACGGATGTAGGTTGTGTAGTCACGGGACTGTGTCCTAATATTACTTGAAGTTTTCTATCACTTCTGTTCAACCCTCCCTAAATGGTGTATGAGAAATTCATATGAGTAGTGAGAGGATTAGGGATCTTTAAATAACCAAATGTCATCAATATGGTAGTTGTATGCTATTCCTAAACTTTGATCTTACTCTAATTAAAGTCTTATCTTAATTAACATCTTAACGCTTGGATGAAGTGTGGCACCAAATGACAAATACCTTAATTATTATAACTTGTAACCTAATGTTCTAACAATAATAATTAGGAAAATGTTATAGGAAGGGAGAGTTTGGAGGTAAAAATCAAGAGAAATGAGCATTTTCTTTTTAAAAAAAATAATAATTTTTTTTTTCATTATTTTACCTAATAATTAAATAAAAATAAAAATAATTTAGCTTCACAAACATATTATTTTACCTATAATATTATAAGCATATTATAATATAACATCTAAACACATGCATCATCAGCAACGGATTTCAGTTGCACAAACACTGAAACACATGAACTCTTATCTTATCGTGGAGTCGTTATATTCAATTTATTTTACTTTTATTTTTCTGACCCGAAAAAATTGAAAATTTTTTCATCTAGGAATCGGTTCCTCCAGAGTGTATTTCTCATCTTATCCATTAATTTATTTGCATTTCTTTTAAAAAATAAAAAGACTTAAGTTACCAAAAACAAGGACTACCGAAATGTAGTACTACACTACCAAAAAAGACTTATTACTCATAATTTACATTACTGATAAAATTACATAACATTAACCAATACTCAAATGGATTAATTGCAATTATTAGAATCACTTATTGTTGGACGATGGCTTGAAAAGTCGAGTTTAATACCCTACTACCACAACATAGTCTTTAACTATTATTCAAGTATTAAAAAAAACCATAAGAGAAGTTTTTTTTTGAATGCCACTGACTCTATTACATTGTAGTATCTGTTCAAACATACTTTCTCAACCTAATGAAGCAGAAAGATTTCTCAACCTAATGAAGCAGAAAGAGTTAACAACGCCTCCACTGAGGCTCGATCTCATAGAAAATGTCACTACATGACATCTAAGCACAAGATGCTTGCACATAAGAGAAGTTAATTCATGAACTTTTGATAAAAAAAATAATACTTGATCACCCTTTTGAACCAAATAATTATTAATTAAAACTGATATATAGGAGATGAGTCGTGATCCAAATATCAAATCGCCTGATATGTACACATACCTGTGCCAACAGTGATGTTTAACTTTAACTCGTGTGAAATTCAGTGCTATACATCATATATATATATATATATATATATATATATATATATATAAAATTCATGGCAAATTAAAGGAGATTATTTTTTGGTATATCCAGAATTTCTACTCTTGAACACAGTGACTAATCTCCTTGCTGAATTGTAAGCACATCTTTTGAGTGGGACAGCTGAAAAAAGAGATTAATTGACTCATTGACATTTCAACTATATGAGAACAAAAGACTGTAAAGTGTAATCCATGTGGACTGTGCTATCCTTTCTGTCAGAGTTCTACTATATGTACTCTCGAATCTTACTCTCTCAATTTTACTCCTTGATGTGACGGGCTTTGATAAATTATATTTTTAATGTGGGTCCCAATTTGATAATTATATTTTTAATGTGGGTCCCAACACAAGTGTCTATATCAAAATTTTATGTGTGAGTAAAAAATGAGAGTATTATTTTCCTTTATGCAATCTCCCTCTATATATACATCTTGGCTTCTTTCTTTTCAATTACATCTTTCATTCCCCTCTTTGGTTCATTCTTATAAGCTTTATTTTCAGCTACATATACCTCCATTACATTAATGGCTTCTGGGGTTAAGGTGTGGTTTGCCATTGCCACTCTACTGCTAATGTTCTTGAGCTTAAAGCCTCTGGTAGCAGAGCCCCAAGTCCCTTGTTACTTCATCTTTGGTGACTCTTTAGTTGACAATGGCAACAACAATAACCTTTCCACTGAAGCAAAGGCAAACTATCTTCCTTATGGAATTGATTTTCCTGATGGCCCTACTGGTAGATTCAGCAATGGCAAGAATTTGGCAGACTACTTAGGTCATCATCTATCCCTTCCCCTTTTACGTTTGAATCCCAAACCTAAAGACCTCTCACGTCTCCTGCCTTGAGACGAAGAAGTAAACCGCGGGATGTGTTTCGGTGGTGGAGTGTTCTGAGTTATTGCACTGATCTCGGGATTCGACCCGAGGTGCTTACTGGATATTATCCTAAACTCAGTCTTTCATCCACTAAACTATATATGTCCCCGGAGCTTCTCTTCCCTTTCTTCAACTACATGTAGTGCAAGTGGCGGGCAACTGTCTGTCACTTTAGTACACCCAACAAATACAATTGTCGTTGCTGGAAATTATGGAATTTCCGATCACTTGAAAGTGATCTTAAATCAAGTTAAAAGCTTTGTTCCGACCACTTTTGGTATCCGAAAAAACCTTTGTTGCTATTTCCGACCACTTTTTACTTTCGATTTGATTTAAGATCACTTTCACGTAGTCTAAATTTCATAATTTCCAGTAGTGTGTACATGCATAGTACTAAGCCCTCATACGTATATTACATTAAAAGATGTGTTCATTTAGAAAATCTAAACTAACAGTTAGTCTGCACACATTATATATATATATATATATATATATATATATATATATATATATATATCCCTAGCTTGAAATGTGCCTAGATTACTTTGCTTTATTATGATCTTTCACATATGTGTGACTTTAATACTAAATTAAAATATGTGTTTTATCTCATCTCGTAGAATTCACACATTTGGGGATACAAGCTGATTTAGCAACTAAATATCTCCATTATTTGGATACTGTTATGCATGTCTTAATCAATTGGAAAAGTCATCGTTAAGTTATTTATTAATTCCTTGCAGCGGAATTCCTTGGCTTCAACAGCTCCATTCCGCCGTATTCCGCCGTAACAACGACGGAGGGGTTGCTTAAGGGTGTGAATTATGCATCTGGTGCGGGTGGAATCCTTGACGAGTCAGGAACCCATATGGTAAATATATATCTACTTGATATTTTTAGTTTAAACCAATCAATTATAGACAATATGATCATTTTAAAGTTTCAAGTCAGCGTTTACTTCAATGTTGCAAAATACGTTACGCGCCACTAGGCGCCGAGGGTGGCCTAGCGCCCAGGTGCCTGATTTATTTATTTATTTTTTAATTTTTTAAAAAAAATTTAACTAAAAATTGTAAAAATTTACAATAAAACATAAGTTTCTTCTAAGTTTTTCTTACAAACTATTTACATAAGTGGTGGTAAAATTGTTCAAAATATTGTTGAAATCATCTAAATACATAAAAAAAATTAAAATTAAGAGCAAAAGAAGCATTTTTTGAGAAATTGGAGAGGAAAATCGCCTATGAATAGATCTCGAAAAAATAAGTCATTTCAAAAAAAATTATCCAAAATGAATAATCGGGTCAAAAGTTATGCATTGCCAAAGTTTCTACACTTTGCAATTAGTAGAAACTTCAACAAGTCAACACTAATATTGTAAAATGGGATATTTTGGTCATTTGGCCAATAATCCTCCAAAAAAAACGAACGGTTCGGCCAGCTAGGCGGCCGCCTGGCAGCAGAGGAGGCCGATTTTGACCTTTCTCATCGCTGCCTGGCGGTGCCTAGGCACGATTTTTTCAACATTGATTTACTCACTGTACACTTTTATATGGTGGTTGTGAATTTTTCTCGTTACTCAAAACCATGTTTAATTTGAATGCATAATTGTGAGTTTGAAAACTTATCATATTTTCCTTTTCATCTCCAGGGGGAAGTTATCAGTATGGACCAACAACTGGTGAACCATGGGTTGACATTGGCAAGAATCGCACTGTATATGAAGGGTTACCGCGCTGCTCGATACTATCTAAACAAGTGCTTTTACAGTGTAGGAATGGGTAACAATGACTACATAAACAATTACCTCATGCCTCAGAAGTACCCTTCAAGCAGGTTATACACCCCAGACCAATTTGCAGAACTTCTTGCCAAAAAACACTATGTGCAGCTAAAGGTTAGTATCTTCTTCTTCATCCATGGCGGAATTTCTCTACCTAACAGTTGTTGACTTGGTAATCACAAAGTTATACGTTCATCCACTCCCAAACAACCTATTAGTTTTCATAGTTTGAATTAGTCAGCTATGGACAACTTAAGTTGCTCTATTACTCTTTTAGCGATTAGGAGAATAAGGCAAGGTTTATCCAATTTACATAATTGAGTAGTGATTACAAATTTCTCTTATTGTTCTAAAATCAGGGTTTTAGAGACGAAAATGGTATTTTTGTCCATTTTAGAGATCCACAATAATATTATTGTTGGGTGGAGGTCGGTAAAGACTTGGCTAGCACCCGGTGGTAGGGACGGAGCCAACCCCACCCTCACCCCATATATAATTTTTTATGTATATATGTATATATAGTACATGTGTTGGTATTAAAATAAAAGTATTGAATGTTAACGAGAGTTGATTTTGGGTTGGTTGAGCACATGTTGAGTTATGATAAAGGATAGGGGTTTTAATCTTGGCATTAACATAATTTTATAGTTGGCTTCAACAATTTTTTTTACTCCTTCCCTATAGTTTCAACACAGTCACGTTTTTAATAGCTTTTTAATATTTAATACACACACACACACACACACATATATATATATATATATATATATATATATATATATATATATATATATATATATATATATATATATATATATATATATATATAACATTCTTTTATATTAATAATGAGATGTGTTTATTTTTTTTTAAATTATTTCTTTTGTTTTAATGTTTTGCCTTTACTGAAAAAAATTTCTCAATCCGTCCCTACTTCTTCACCCCCTCAACCGAATTTCTGGCTCCGTCACTGCTTGGTGGTTGAGGATTATTGGTCGGAACCGGTAAAAGGTTTAAAAAGCCAAGTCCAACACCCTCTTGAAAATGTATGGCAGTATAAGAAATTAAAATAACGTTGTGTCTTCGCTACTAGCCCCGTTACGGGTTTAGGTTCGAGTCCCTGTAATAATATTTAAGACTCGGTTGTGTTGGGATGAGAGAATTGTTAGACAGAAGTTGGTAAAGGCCAGGCCAAGTCAAGCTGCCAGCGTCTCGAAAATGTTATAGGTTTTGACGTAATGATAGACGTTTGATCCTAACACTGACTAATTTGTAAAGTGGTCCATTTCTAAGAAGTTTTTTTTATTTTGACATGTTTGGTTAGAAATTGCATGCACTGGGAGCAAGGAAAGTAGCAGTATTTGGGCCAGGCGTGCTAGGTTGCATTCCGGAGGAGATGGAGACGCATGGCAACGGATCACTCTCCTGCGTTGATTCGATCAATTCTGCGGTTCAGATGTTCAACGACAGGATGAAACCAATCATAGATGATCTGAATGGCAGCTTAAAAGGCGCAAAATTCATTCTTATAAACATGACTAGCCTTGCCCTAGGAGATCCGTCAATCATCGGTACGTATATACGCACCTACCTCAAATCTGTTTCGTTTCAATTAAAAATTTAAACCAATAGTCATACAAGTTTAAAAACGTTATTTCAAATCTATTTCGTTTCAATTAAAAGTTTAAACTGATAGTCCTACTGGTTCAGAAACGTTTTAGAGTCGGTTTGACCCAAGTACATTATGATTTGGTTTTCTGATCGATTTATGTGTGCATGCATGTTATTGAAGCATGTGCTTCATCTTAAGCTAATAGTTAGTTTGCAGATTAATGGCTATATGCTTAACACGTCCCCTCACAAGCATGTGCTCCATCTCAACTAAAAGTTTAAGCTGATAGTTGGATTACACATTAATAGCTATATGTTTAACAGGCATCAACAACGTAAACAAAGCATGCTGCCAAGTTTCAAAAACGAAAGCAAAGGGGCAGTGCGAGGAGGGGCAAGTGCCATGCAGCAACAGAAATGAATATATGTTTTGGGACAATTTTCATCTCACAGAGATTGGAAATTTGGGCACGGCCACAAGATCATACACCGCTACCCTCCCCACTGACGCCTACCCTATGGATATTAGCTCCTTGCTTCAACTTAATCTGCAAGCAAAATCAGATATATAATAGCCACCCACCCATTTTAATTTCTTCATTTATCGCAAATCCGTGCGTGGGTATTTATTGTTATAATAATAAAATAATGAGATATCCGTAATGTTCAGTATGTATTTTAGTGTTTTTTTAATTTTGTGGTGTACTCGAACTTTAAAAATAAATAAATAATAGAGAGATATGAGTGTGATGTAGTGTACTACGTAGGTGAATAGAATGTGCATGTGGCCGACAAGCTGATATATTGATATGCTCCACGCCAATATAACACCCCCTACCTCACGTAATGTCACTATCTGCTTTTTCTTTTTTAAAGAAAACAAGCAAAATATATTAATTCAGATCAAGTTGCAGTACATGAGTAATGTCATTATCTGCTAAGCTCCACAATATTCAGTGGCGGGGTCATAGTGGAAGTAGCTGTCCTCCCCCCACTCCTTATGGTTATGCGGTTAAATCTAAGTCATTGATCTCGCTTAAATCAACGTCTAAGATTACTAAAATTTTTATATAAAAAAAAAACGCGATGACAATTTGATAATTTTTGTATCTATGTCAAATTTAAGGTGAGTGATTTTTTTGATTAAGGTGCGTGAGTTTTGTGCTTAAGGTGCGTGAGTCTTGTGCTTAAGGTGCGTGAGTCTTGTGCTTAAGGTGCATGAGTTTTGTGCTCAAGGTGCATGGAAAATAGCTGATTGGGTTAGTGTGTTTGACTAGTTGATAGCATTTGTTGATGGTAGAAAGATATTTGGTAAATTAGATATTAGCTGATTACATGTAAAATGACTTTTTCAAAAAACTGATCAAAAACTGCTTTGAGCAATTTTTTACAATAATTTTAATGTTTTGGAGCAATAAGCTGTTACATAAATTTATATTATATTAAAATAATTAATTATGTCTGGCACATTGTGTTCAAACGACACCCTGTGATTCTTCTTGAGAGAAGGTTACAAGATTGAGTCTTAGTGGTGGGATATTTATTCTTGAGCTGCAATAGATTGAGATACTATAGTGAGAATTGAAATTACAGAGTATAACATATACTAAGTACACTATTATAGATACTCATTTCCTACTGTAGTGAATATATAATTAGGAAAAGATCAAATGCTAAGAATTTCTAATATAAAAAATGTAGTGGCATTATGATAATTTTGTTTAAGTTCATTTCTTTCGAGTGCATTATTTCTTTCTTTGAGTGTTTATTTTGTCTTTTTGAGTGCATAGTTTCTCCCATTGAGTGCACAATTTTGGCCTTCAAGTGTACAATTTTAGACCAGTGCAAACCTCACGAACACATTATGATCTATTTTATGGTTTCATTCTCTTCAAGCAAAGTTCGTCTATGGTTTCATTATCTGATAAAGGAATATTCTTTGCTTCATCCCGAGCACCGAAGAAGATCTGAATCTTGATATGCAGTTCAGATTAATGGAGATATTGTCTATGGACAGAAGAACCGCAATAGAGTCAGACTTGGGTAGCAATATCATTAACAATATCAAAGAAGTTTCAGGTTCTCCAAACGAATTCAGCTTCAATCTTGAAAAACAGTCAAAGATTCAAGTTTCGTGTAGCATTGGAAATTTGTTTCAATGTCTGATTGTAAGAATGTTTTATCATTCTATCTATCTTATTGTAAACTTTTCATCGTATGATTAATGAATTAGCTCTTTTATTTCAAAAAAAAAATTGAAATAAATACATTTTAATTCTCTTGCATGGTTCTTAACTTTCAAGTCACTGACTTTATGATATTGTAGTATATTACATGCCATCTGAGTACAAAGAGACAACACTGCCTCCACTGAGGCTCGATCTCATGACCTCCCATACAGGAGAGTCACTACATGCCATCTGAGCACAATGTGTTTGGCCAATCGTTATGCCCTGGAACCGTGTTCACCATCCATGGTGAACACGGTCCCAACGATAACGGTGCACCGTTATCTCTCTCTTTTTTTTTTCTTTTTTTTTTCTTAATTAACCGCACGATTTTTCTTCTTCATTTTCACATTTCGCGGTTTCACTTCCTCTTTACGCAAGTTTTTTCAACATTCATAAATTATGAATGTGCAGACATGGATTTTTTTTTATTTTATTATTATTATTATTATTATTATTATTATTATTATTATTATTATTTTGGGGGGGGGATCCAGTGAAATTGTTGCAATTCTTGCTGCTGACTTCGTAGAGTAATATTAGAACTACTCATCAACCATTGTTAAAGTAACTACACCTCGGACAAGCAACCAATTATTGTGGTGGGACTCCAATAATGAACATACCCAAATTGGAAGATTGAGTGCAATTTTTTTTTTTTTTTTTTTTTTGCACCAGCTTGTCACTATCAACAACGTTTTTGTTATTTGTTAGACACCATATTCAAAATTTTGGGTACTATAGCAAATTGGTAGCTTAGGTCAGGGGCCCAATTTAATTAAAGTGATGTACTATGACTATTTGCCATCCACCAAATTACAATATCAAGTGGTGTTCTATATCCTTATGTCAACATCCCAAATTATATCGTGAACCAGGACATATCTTACACTTTTAATACTTGTCTAAATTATATATATATATATATATATATATATATATATATATATATCAACAGTTGACATATTATGTAAATCTAGTTCAATGGTAGCTTAAATTGGGGGCCCGGCCAATTTAATTACAGTGATGTGCAATGACTATTTGCCATCCACCAAAATATCAAGGGGTGTTTTATGTCCATAATTTTGTGAACACAGCAAATTATATCGTGGACCAAGACATACCTTACATTTTGAATACTTGTGTCTAGATTATATGTGTTTCTACAATTGACATAGGTCGGGGGCCCAATTTAATTAAAGTGATGTAGTATGATTACTTGCCATCCACCAGAATATCAAGTGGTGTTCTATATATGTCCTTATGTGAAGATGGCAAATATCGTGGATAAGGACATATCTTACATATAGAATACTTGTCTATATTATATATTCTTCCAAAAGGTTCAACCCCAACCCGACAGAGCATTTGGGAGGATGTAAATCATGGTAATTCAACTGAACATGAACCACAGAGGCTAGATATTTGCTCACTGTGCACAAGGAACCCCCTCACTTTGAGAGGTAGCTCCCACACTACCGCTGGTGAGACTCGATCCCTGGTCATTCTTATCTATATTATATATGTATCTACCGTTAACGTATTATACACATTTAAATTAGTTAACAAGTACATAATCTGTTAAATAAAGATACATGTTAACTATAAGTACATAATTTGAACATGATCCATGCATAATATGTATAGCAGATCATAGTTCACGATATAACGATTGATGCTAAGACTTTGATTTCAAAATTTTAAAAACGACGCAGTGACATTTTTTTCGTAAATAACTCGAACTTTGGTGCAAGTAAAATATTTAAAAGTGTAAGTAATTGGTCCAAGTTTACAAGTAAAATGTGCAAGTAAAATTACTTACAAGTGCAACTATTTTCACTACATAGTGCAAGTAATTTACCTAGCTTGTTAACATTGGTGGACTTAATAATAACGTTTGATGCATTTAATATTGATGCTCAATGTACATTATTTGTTGCACTTTTAATACATTTTACTTGCACTTAGATGCACTATAAGAAACCATTACTTGCACTTTTAGCACAATTTACTTGCACTTCAATGTTCAATTATTTATGAAAATCCCACATCAATTATTTTAAAAGTCAGTGCTTATGATATGTTAGATCTGGACACGTGGACGGTTGTGAGTGGTTCTTAATTCTCTCCTGAGCAACCCGTTCTCACCTGATCAACCTCATATATAGGTTCGCGTTCAGGTGCGAATAAGTGCCCAGGAGAGAAATGCGAACTAATCAATGCGCGCCACGTGTCAGCATTCATTGATCGGGTGCACCTACTTTCACCTATAAGTGCACCTAGTTTCGCCTGCAAGTGCAACCAATCAATGCGCACCACGTGTCAGCATTCATTGATCGGGTGCACCTACTTTCACCTATAAGTGCACCTAGTTTCGCCTGCAAGTGCATGTAGTTTTTACCTGCATTCATTGATCGAGTGCACCTACTTTCACCTATAAGTGCACTTACTTTTGCCTGCAAGTGCATGTAATTTTGCCTTGTTAACATTCATTGATCTGAGTTCAGCGGGTAGTAATACCCCTGAAAACCACCCGCAAACATTCATACACCTAGGTGCAACTACTTATAACTATTAACATTCATTGATCTTAGTTCAACGGGTAGTAATACCCCTGAAAACCACTCGCAAACATTCATGCACCTAGGTGCAACTACTTATAACTATATGTGCAACTAATTATAACTATAGGTGCAACTAGTTATAACTATAGGTGCACTTAGTATTGATGCTCAGTGTAAATTTTTACGTGCACCTATAATACATTTTACATGCACTTGTAATAGATTTTACTTGCACTTCGATGTTCAATTATTTACAAAAATGTCACCGCATTTTTTAAAAAAAAAAAAATCAGTGTTTCTCATCCATTAGATTTGCACACGTGGACAGATGGGATGCATTCGCAGTTCTCTTCTGGGCAAGTCATTCGCACGGGAGTGTAACTCTATATATATAAATACACACACACACACACACACACACACACACACACACACACACACACACACACACACACACACACACACATATATATATATATATATATATATATATATATATATATATATATATATATATATTGAATCCGGTGCACCCCCTAGTCAGCCGAGTCCGTGAGCCCGATTCCTGGTCGTTGATTTCTTTTGATGAACGGATCAGATGGGGTTCTTAAAATCCCCACGTGTGCTGATTTTTTGTATAGGAAGGGGTGTTTTTGTACTTTCTCTGTATCTTTTATTATTTCATTGCTTTAATCCCGCCGGTTTCTTTGCGAGTGGGAATAGATTTATTTGGGTTGTCTTTTTGTTCTCTCACCTTCTCTCGACCTCTCATCGCCTCTGCCGATTCTTCTTCCTCCATTCGAAGCATCTCTCCGGTTACACGGCATAGAGTCTCCATGGCTGGGTCTAGCAGGAGGCAGTCTAAGCGGCTTAGGGGAATTTCGTCTGCTTCAAGTAAGGGTTCTAATGTTCGCCTTTCCCTTTTTGTTTTTTTTTTTTTACTTTGTTTTATTTGTTTTGTGATATTTTTTTCTGGGTTTTTCTGGTTTGTTACTGCTGCGTATGGGACTGGGTTGGCATTTAGGAGTTTGGATTTTTCTTGTGTGTGTAGTTGTTTGTGTGTGTGTTTTTTTTTTTTTTTTGGGGGGGGGGGGGGGGGGTGTGGTCTTTGCATTCGGCGATGTGGTTTGGGTTTTGGGGGCGTGGGGGCGAGTGTGACTACGGGTGTTTGTTCGATTTCTGGGTTAAGGTTGGGGGGTTTGCAGTGGTTTTTTTTTTTTTTTTTGGGATGGGTCGGTGGGGGTTGGTCTTTGAGGGTGTGCATATGTGGTATTTTTGTTTTTTCGACTCCGGTAGGTCGCTGTTTGTCATTGGGGGTAGGTGGCCTGTGTTTCAGGTGTTGTTCTGCTTTCATGTCTACGCTTACCATATTTTATCACCATTTTTTATCTCTTCTGTCTCACTCCACCATTTTTTCTTCTTTTAGATTTTCCCTTTTGCTATCTATTATTTACATTTTTGTATGAAATTTGCCAACAAAATGGTGCCTAAGTTGCTTGTGATTTTGTTATCAATTTCTGCCACTTGAAATCTGATTTGCACTTATGCTGTGCTGTTCAACTACTATGTCTTTTCAATGCATTTACATAATTAAATTTGTTCTTTTTTCAGTTCAATGCCCCAAAGTGAAACCACAACATATTCCATCCCTTGTCCCAAAATATTTGTTCACTGTCACAAAACATATTGTTTCATGCCCTCAACTATTTTGTTTTTGATCTTTTCAATCTATACTGGTACCATTGGACAAGTAAGTTAGCTATATATACATTCAATCTATATACCATTGAAGTATATATAGAGTATCACTAAGACACTAACAAGAATGTAAAAAAAATATAAAAGGAAGAAAAAAAGAGCATATTTTATAATGTTTTTTTATTTTTTTTCTTCTGTTTGGTATGCTGTTTGTTTGTTTGTTTTTTTTTTTTTTTTTTCTTGTGGAATTTGCATATATAGATTGTGTGTTGTTAGATGTGTTGTTTTGTGTGTATTTAAATTATTGGTGCGTGTTTGTTGTTGGGTAGCAGCGTTTTGGGTGTTCAGTGGGTAGGTATATTGGTTTATGCGTAGTAAGTTGTCACTGGATGCAAGTTAGTGTTGATTTGTTATTGTTAATTGGCATTGTTGGTCTTAAATGACTAATTATATATGCATGTTTGTATTGAGAGTGGGAAAGAGTTGAGACTTCTGGTTCGGTTAATGTGGGACTGGCTTGAGCCAGTCATGTTATTTACATTGCATAGGTGAAGTTAAATTAAAGTTATATGGTGTTTATGATAGCAGGTTTTGGGGGCTTAGAATGTTTGGTTGCTTGGTCGGTGCGTAGTGGTGCCTCACTGTGTGCATGTTGCGTTAATCTGGACTTGGCATTACAGGTTTACTATTTTAAAATTGCATGGTAGATGCGTTCTTGTTTTAGTGTGTGCACAATATGATGTTATGTTAGCAAGTTTTGGGGCTTAGAATGTTTGGTTGCCTGGTCTGTGCGTAGTGGTGCCTCACTCTGTGCGTGTAACGTTAATCTGGACTTGGCATTACAGGTTTATTTTTTATTTTCTTATGTTGGTTGTTTAGTTTTAGAATGTGTTTTTTTAATTATTGTATATGATTGTTATAGACAATCTATTCAATTTTGTGTGTGCTTCTCTATTTTTTTTCCCTTTAGGGTGACATTTCGGAAGTAGGTGTCATCGTTTTGGGGTTTGTGTATTTTGCTTTGGTAATTGCTCATGAGGTTGATATTTTCTGGTGTTTGGGTTTGTGGTTTGGGCTTGTGCATCGTGGGTGTTTTTTCCTGTGTTTTTCCATTTAAGTGGGTGCGTTATGGGTCTTTTGTTGGCATTATTTTTGAAGGTCTCACAATTAATTCCTCGTAGGGTTCGATTACCATGGCGTGATGCAAAGAACAAAGTTGATTGTGGCGTGTTTCCGATGTGTCACATGGAGTGTTGTGTTGGCTAGTCCTACGCTTCATGGGACTATGGGCTTCGTAGGGGTGATGCGCGTGCGTTGCTGGCTTTACGTGTTCGCTTCGCGTATGATATGTTGATGTTTCAAAGCAACACTCATCGCCTCTCGAATGTTGACTATGTTATGCGGTCCAGTGCTACGGCTCGTTGAAGGCCATAATTTTGTACTCAATTTTTAACATTGTCCCCTCACATTAATTAATGTTTTTGTTCCTGGATGTTTGTTAGGTTTACGTTTTTTCACGTCAACATTGCGTGTTACAGATGTATACCATATTTCACTTACAGTGTGTGGTTGCTTTTTTTTTTTTTTTTTTCCCTCTTCATTTTTTTAAAAATTTCGTGCAAAGATGGCTACTTGGTGGAAAAAAAATCCAAATCAGGAGAATAACGCCCACACTGTAACAGCGTTATGCACTGACTTTGATCCTCTTATGCTCACACCGATACATGCGTGTATAAGCCTCCGCGATATGCACAGACTGATGTCCTACTGCACACATAGCGGGTGCACAGAGATGCATACATACCATATTATTATTTAATAATGGCTCTTGTTTTCACTGTAATGCATTTACCTATATACAATTACGCAGACAGCATAATTCTAAAGCAACACAAATGCCACGATCGTGCAAACATGGGTTTCTTCAGAAATCTAGCTTGAATTTAAAAATTAAAACCCACATACAACAGATACCATGCACTAACTTCTATGCACTAATGCACACGCGCGACGCATGTCTTTTTTAAGCCACATCGGTATGCAACGACTGGTGCCCTGATACGCACATAGCAATGCGCGGGGCTGCATATGCATCATTTTAATATTTAATAACATCTCTTGTTTACCGTGTAATGCATTCACCTGCATACAACTTCGCACCTAGCATAATTATAACGTTTTAAGTTTTTAACAACCAAATTTTTTTTTTCTAAAAAAACACCCACAAAATTCTCAATGTAGCCACACGTTATGCACATACTCATAATCTTATACGCACCCTCCATCAAAACTCACATAATATGTAGTGATCAACAAAATCATGCCTTTTCACACTTCATAAATTTTGAATCTCACGCATACACATCCCAATATATTTAGGCCATCCAACAAAACAAATTACCAAAAAAACAACCCCAATATCATAAGTTACATGCAATCGCTATGCACATGCTTCTGTTCGCCTACGCACCCTCCAACGTAACGATCATCATACTAAGTTGTAATCACCATTCATGTCGTTCCACATTGTCAACAATCACTATCTTACGCACACACTTCTCATTTCAATTATGCAGGCCAACCAAACTCCCGAATTCGTTTTTATATATAATATAGATATAGATATAGATTATTGGGCAGCTGTGATGCAAGCCGGTGATTAAGTCAATTGGTGATTTAATCTGTTAGGTAACTAAGGATATTCAGTTACCAAGTGGCTTGTGGTCCACTAGTATCGGATTGCTCCCCTATGTGGGAGGCCTAGGTTTCGAGCCTCAGTGTAGGCATAAATTGTATGGGTATCCCCCTTCCTTTGTAATAAAAAAAAACTAAGGATATTCAGTTTGGTTTTAACTGAATATCTGCCTATATTGATGGCATGTAGGCTTCTAAGCAAAATAGTCCTCCCATAGCTCATCCAGTATTCGGGAGAGAAGTGGAACGCAGGTTTACTACCAACAACTATGGCAAGAGACATTAAGAAGATCCTAAAGCTTCTGCTGTTACGAGGTCAAGTTCCTCGTTATTAAATTTATGTTAGTCATATTATCATCTAACAATCCCTATATAATATTGTAAGTCACGTAGAAAGTGCCAAGCCCTCAAGGAGTGGTGAAGTGGCTTATGATTGGTAAGATGTCTCGAGGTATGATGCTTAATTTGGTGGAGGAATGCAAGCACACGCAGGGCATCAATGTAAGATTCATGTTAGGCATATTAATGGCGTAATAAAATAATAATAATAAGATGAAAATATTATTTTGGTCCGAAGCACATTTGGTTCTTGACTATTGTTTTTTTTTTTTAATTAGGTGCATGACTTTTTAATTAGCATCAGATGTGATCTTCCGGTCCAACTTTCTACAACACACTATTTTTCGGATGGAATTCTGATCCAGTAATATGTGGCCAGAAAATTGGAACGGAGGACCAAATCTAATACTAATTAGAAAGTCATGCACCTAATTAGAAAAAAATAACAGTCAATGATCAAATGTGATTCAGTTATATATGATAGTCAAAGAACAAAAATGATATTTTCTCAATAATAAGTGTATATTGACAATATTGTTGTGCATACAATATATATAAATATAAATTTGCAGTCTAACTATTATTACTTGCATGCACGAGATTATGAGTTTGAATCTCTATGTCACCCGATAAAACAAGACTACATACAATCCTCAAAATAATCAGTTTATACACGCGAGGGACGTGTCCAACATCTATAGCCTAATTTAATTAACCATAGCATTTAACTAGCTAGGTTCAACTGTGTACTTTATAAAAAAAAAAAAAAAAAAAAACAAAAAAACAAAAAAAACAAAAAAAAAAAAAAAAAAAAAACAAAAACAAAGAACAAAATAATTTTTACACTTCATTATAAACACCAGCCCCTGTCCTTAGACAGAGGGACAAAATTGAAGGCAAGCCAAAGAGTAGAACTCGTAAATACATGGTCCAAATTGAATGTCTATTACAACATCTTTATAATCACAAGAATATACCCAACTATAATCTCGACCTATATACACAAAATTAATACTTGTATCTTGTCTCTTTTGCAATGTCTCATGAACACATACATCTCTCTTACCTCCTCCATCTTCGATTATATTAATGGCTTCTGGGCTTCAGATATGGCTTGCCTTCACCATTCTATTGCTAATGTTTTCTAGCTTAGCTGAGGGAGAACCCCAAGTCCCTTGTTACTTCATCTTTGGTGATTCTTTAGTAGATAATGGCAACAACAATAAGCTTTCCACTAAAGCAAAGGCAAACTATCCCCCTTATGGAATTGATTTTCCTGATGGTACTACTGGTAGATTCACCAATGGTCGGAATATCGCTGACTACTTAGGTCATCTCTTAATCTCATTCACCTATATATATGCATGCATGGCTGAGTGGGTGGGACATGCATGATCCTCGTGCCATGCAACAAGGGTGGGGCATGCATGATCCTCGTGCCATGCAACACCGTCTTGATCATCTGCCTAGTCTATGGCACATGAGGATTGTTATATACTATCGAAAAACATAAGATTTTCAATCACACAAAAGTTGTTGAAAATCTAAAATTGTACTGTAATAGGTGATTTAGAAAAATACTTCTAGGTATTATCCAAAAGTGATCAAGAAATGGGTAGCTAGATTTCCAATTACCCATGGTTGAAAATATTTTTTTAAATAAAGCTCTACCACATGTACTAGATACTAACTAAGCCAGTTATTTTTAAAAATATATATTGATTTTTTTAAGTGTAGTATATAGGAGTGACAGTAAAATAAATTGGTTTCTTACAAAAACTATGGTATATACTTCTTTATTTATGAAATAAAAAAAATTAAGTATATTTACGATTTTCTTAAGAAATTTATGTATATATGCTATTTAAAAAAAATAAAAAAATTACATGTTATTCCAGCAAAGTCAAGTTTACTTATTGTTATTGCGGGAATGCCTATTGGCTTTCTTGGTTTGACCCCATCGACTATGACATCTTAAATTAGTTTACCTTGTTATGGTTCTTGGCCGACTAGGATCACAAGATGGAGTTAGTCCAGTACACACCTTCAAATAGTGGTTGCGGGTTTTCCTCTTCACTGGAAAAAAAAATTATTTAAATATATATTACAATTTTCTTATACTGAGAAGTGGCGGAAAATGTGTATACAAACATATAAAAATTATGAATTCAACCATCCAGACCCTTTTTTTTAGTAGTATCGACTCTATTACAAGATAGTCAATACCAGGAGAAGAATAGAGGTGCCAATGGAACATAAGGTGCTTGGCCAGGTCGTTCTAATAAAGAAAACTTGTTTTTCTTCCTTGCAGCTGAATTACTTGGCTTCACCACCTATATACCACCATTTGCAGCCGCGGCGACGACGTCGGAGGAGGAGATCATGAAAGGTGTGAATTATGCGTCTGGTTCGGGCGGAATCCTGGAACAGACGGGAGCTTATCTGGTAAACTTTTAGGTATACGTAACTGTGCATGTCTCTAGTAGATTTCATGCACCCAGGAAATAAAGATGTTATTTTGATTTTTTTTTTTTAATGATGAGGAAACCATAATTAATCTCTAATGATGTACTGGATAAACCTTATCGTGTGATTCT
The DNA here is from genome assembly GCF_001879475.1 of Ipomoea nil. Taxonomy (NCBI): domain Eukaryota; kingdom Viridiplantae; phylum Streptophyta; class Magnoliopsida; order Solanales; family Convolvulaceae; genus Ipomoea; species Ipomoea nil. Next base: position 149,164 of record NW_017617694.1, on the reverse strand, counting down.
AATAAGCAAAAAATTACAAGAAGATAAATTAAAACCAGTTCAATAAATTGTTCATAGTTGACCGGTTCAAACTAAGAATGACCCGTTAAAATTAGGAGTGTTAATGCGAATTGGCCCACTACACCGTGGATTGTAATTTTTGTTGGCCTTTGCAACCCGGCCCGCGAAAGCTATGGGCTAAAATTCATTAACTCTAGCCCGCCTCATGCTCATCATGGCCCCACAAACCAAGTGGCTTGTGGTTCGTTGGTATCTAGTTGTTTTCTCATGTATGGGAGGTCTAGGGTTCGAGTCTTGGTGTAGGCGTAGATTGTATATGTGGGTATATTCCCCTTCCTTTGTAATAATATATATATATATATATATATATATATATATATATATATATATATATATATATATATATGTGGGTGGTGCGGTTGTGCAGTTAAATCTGAGTCAGAATTATAAAAAAAAAAAAAATGCTATGTCAATTTGATAATTTTTGCATCTAGTCAAATTTAAGGTGCGTGATTTTTGTGCTTAGTGTGAGTAGTTATTGAAACTTAAGGTGCGTGATTTACCTTTTTAAGGTGCGTTGGTTTTCCTCTTTAAGGTGCGTGATTTGTATGTTTAAGGTGCGTCAATTGTGTGAAATTTAAGGTGAGCCATTTTAAAAGCTTAGGTGCGTGGTTTGTGTTCTTAAGGTGATTTGTTGTGTGCTTAAGGTGCGCGTGGTTTGTGTACTTAAGGTACATGGTTTGTGTACTTAAGGTGTTTTGTGTGCTTAAGGTGCGTGGTTTGTATACTTAAGATGCGCCATTTTAATGCTTAAGGTGGTCAACCGCACGGGAAGCCTATACACTGTTTGTGTGCTTAAGGTGCGCGGTTTGTGTACTTAAGGTGCGCCATTTTAATGCTTAAGGTGGGTCAACCGCACGGGAAGCCTATACCCTATTTGCCTGTTTTTGTGCTTAAAGTGCGTGGTTTGTGTACTTAAGGTGCGTCATTTTAATGCTTAAGGTGAGTCAACCGCACGGGAAGCCTATACCACACCTGAACCCTTCCCTATATATATATATATATATATATATATATATATATATATATATATATATATATATATATATATATATATATATAAAAGAAAGTTCAAATGCGGCGGGGTTTTCCCGTGCGGCGGTGAGGCGGAATTTCAGAATACACCAACAGTGTTAACAATATGCACCAACAGTGTAAGAAAAACACACCACAATGAAATGCAATAAAACATCAAAAAATACACAACAGACCTAAAAAAATACACCATATAACTCACCACCCCCAATGGTGTATTTCCGAACAGTGTATGGTGTTTTTACTCACACCTAATGGTGTGTGTTTGGTGATGCGTACCTAATTTTCCTCTGTTTTTTGTGGTGTATTTTCCTAACGTTGATGGTGTATATTTGTTGAACTATTGGTAATGCCGCACCGCCGCACCATAAGACACCGCCGCACCTGAACTCGCCTATATATATATAGAATCGCACTCAGGTGCGAATGCTTCGCCCAGGAGCGAAATAGGAATGGATTCTGTCTGTCCACGTGTCCAGATCTAATGGATGAGAAACACTGCTTTTTTGTAAAAAGCGTGGTGGTATTTTCGTAAATAATTGAACATCGAAGTGCAAGTAAAATGTATTACAAGTGCATGTAAAATGTATTATAGGTGCAAGTAAAAATTTACACTGAGCATCAATACTAAGTGCACCTATAGTTATAAGTAGTTGCACCTATAGTTATAAGTAGTTGCACCTATAGTTCTAAGTAGTTGCACATATAGTTCTAAGTAGTTGCACCTAGGTGCATGAATGTTTGCCGATGGTTTTCAGGGGTATTACTACCCGCTGAACTCAGATCAATGAATATTAAAAAGCAAAGGCAAAATTACATGCACTTATAGGTGAAAGTAGGTGCACCTATAGTTATAAATAGTTGGACAAGTGTCGCGCGCTGATTCGTTCGCATATTCCTTCCTGGGCACTTATTCGCACCTGAGTGCATCACTATATATATATATATATATATATATATATATATATATATATATATATATATATATATATATATATATATATAGGGAAGGGATCAGGTGCATTTGAGGCTTCCCGTGTGGTTGTGCGGGTGGACGCACGTTAAGCATTAATATGACACACTTAAAGTACACAACACACGCACATTAAGCACACAAACCTCACGCATGTTAAGCAGAAGCCTCACACATGTTAAGTACAAGCACAAGCCTCACGCATGGTAATCACAAAAACACACGCACCTTAAGTTTTAAAAAACAACTCACATTAAGTACACACTCACGCACATTAAGCACAAAATTCATATATGCACATTAAACATAAAACTCATGCACTTTAACGTTTCAACAACAACTCACACAACAACTCACATTAAATACACACTCACGCACATTAAGTACAAAACTCACGCACCTTAAGCACAATACTCACACACCTTAAGTACAAAACTCACGCACATTAACATTACACACTCACGCAAGTACACATCTCAGGCACATTAAGCACAAGACACTCGCACATTAAGTACAAAACTCACGCACATTAATCAACCGCACAACCGCACGGGAAGCACTCAACCGCACTGGAACCTTTCACTATATATATATATATATATATATATAGTAAATGTTTATATATAAGTAAATAATATAGATATAAATTAGAGTTAATTCCAGCAATGGTCCTCCAACTATATTGATTTTCCAAAATTAGTCCCCGACTTTTAATTTGGACATTTTACATCCCTTGACTTTCAATTTCTTTCCAATTGAGGTCCTTTCATCAGATTACGGTAAATTGGACTTTAAATGAAAGGGTAAAGTAGTCATTTCATATGCTTAATGTATAATTCTTTGTATTTCTCTCTTGTATGCGCGATTTCGGACATCAGATTCACTTAATTGCTTAATCTCAAAATCCACTCGAAGAATATAATTCCATTAGGGATTAAGCAATTAAGTGAATCTGATATCCGAAGTCGCGTATACAAGAAAGAAATACGAAGAATTATATATTAGGCAAATGGAATGACTACTTTACCCTTTCATTTAAAGTCCACTTTACCGTAATCTGACGAAAGGACCTCAATTGGAAAGAAGTTGAAATTCAAGGGATGTAAAATGTTCAAATTAAAAGTCGGGGACTAATTTTAAAAAATCAATATAGTCGTAGGACCATTGCTGGAATTAACTCTATAAATTACTTAAAGATGAAGTCACTTAGGTGGTTAAGTATGTATGTGTGTAGCAGAGGTTAAATCTCCCTATAGATTGATGAAATTTTTAGCTCCGCCGCGGTTTGTTATTATATATGTATGTTTTGGTTGTTATGCAGGGCGACCGGTTTTCATTTGACAGACAGCTGCTGAAACATAATGCGACAGTGTTAAGAATCGGGCATCATCTGAAGAATTCGAGTCTGGCTAGAAACCATTTTAGGGACTGTCTGTACACTGTTGGAATCGGCAGCAATGATTACTTGCACTATTATCTTAGGGCTCAGAATTTCCCAGCAACTCATCGTTTGAGCACTCCAAAACCAATTCATGCGTCTGTTCTTATCAAGCAATACACCAAGCAGCTAAGGGTTAGTTGGTATTATTTGCTTCCCTTTGAATCGACAAAAAACATTACACTTAAAGCACTACCTATTCAATAACTTACTATTTATGTGGCTATGGTACTCTAATCGGTCTTGGTTAGGGGTGAGCATAATTACCAAGAAACGACAAAACCAATAATCAAATGCCAAACGAACTGAAAATTTCAATTTCGGTCGGTTATCATTAGTTTTTTTGTTTTTTTTTTTTAAGAATTAATTATTAATCTGTTATGGACGATTAAAAATCACGGACACTGAATAACTAAATAGGTTATTAAAAATCGCGGATACTGATTTTAATTATAAAAAAAAATTGTTAGTGAAATTTGTCCCTTCCTAGAATACGTTCTAACTCACGCTTAGAATCTTCTGAAGTAGACCCAGTCACCCAGAGTAAGATAGTAGCTTCTGAAGTAGACCCAGGCTGCAATACAAAACTTAATACAGCTAACCAAACTAACTAAGTTTTAACAAATAATTTAGTTAATTAAAATAGAGTAAAATGTGTATCATTTGTACACTTACAACATACATATGCATCACTACTTTTATACATTCCTTCCAAAAGCCTAATGGCATGTTTGGTTCATGAAATAAGTCAGGAATGGAATAACATTCCTTGGAATAGACCTATTCCATAGTTTGGTTGGATCATTTTCTCATGGGAATAACATGCCTAGGAATGAACTATTACCTTCGCAAGGGGAATAGTCATTCCTAGGCTTAGCCATTCCTAGGGGGGGCCTTGGTATTAGCTATTCCCATTCCCTTGGGAATAACTTTTATATCACAAATACCAAAAATACCCTTTGCACATTATATAATATTTATATTTATTTAATAAATATAATGTATTATATAAATGTATATATTTAATTAATTTTATTTTAATTTTTATCTATCAATCTACCAATAAATATATATATATTTAAATAAATTATTTGTGTGTGTGTGTGTATATATATATATATATGTAAATAAAAAAAATTAAATGTATAAGACTCCTTAGTTATGGAGCCTTGGCTCCTAAATTAAGTAGCATGCCCATCTGCATGCCTAGCGGATGGGCATTGCAAGCCTGCCTAGCGGATGAGTATTGCAATTGAAATTATGGAGCCTTGAGGCTCCTTTTATAGGAGCCTCAAGGCTCCATTCCTCGTTTCTCCAACCGATGTGGGATAAGTGGGAAAATAAATATAAATATAAAAATAAATATGTATTTGTATAATAATAATAATAATAATAATAATAATAATAATAATAATAATAATAATAATAATTATTATTATTATTATTATTATTATTATTATTATTATTATTATTATTATTATTATTCTCTCTCACACACACATGCATATACATGTATATAAATATAAATATTAATATATATATATATATATATATATATATATATATATATATATATATATATATATATATATATATATATATATATATATATATTTGTATAAGGGTATTTATGTCTTTAAAACATATTCATTTCTATTCCTTTAACTAACCAAACACTGGAATACAATTACTAAAGTCTGTTCCTTCAGCCAACCAAACAACGGAATACAATTCTTATTCTATTCCTTACCTATTTCATTCCCTGTGGAATAGCATTCCTATTCCCTCCAAATATATTCCGTGAACCAAACGTGTTGTAAGAGTCTTAAGCCACCGACTACCTGCCTCGTCACCTTTAGTTTTTTTTTTTTTTTTTTTTTTGAAAGGACCACCTTTATTTTTAGTTTCAAAAAAAAAAAAAAAAAAAAAAAACTTAATGATGAGGAAAACATGCGTGTAGTCATTAGTCTCCATTACTAGAAAGTGTGTATTGTGTAAATCAGAAAGTGTGTATTGTGTAAACTCTGTCACCGATTGAGAATGAAGTGGGTCTTAGTTGAGATTGATTAATACCGGCTGAGACCATGGTTGTAGTAGGTGCTAGGTGCTTGTTGTACGGTAGAGTAGCGTCTAGCGCCTAGGCAGCAGCTAACTATAAAAAAATAAATAAATAAATAAAATAAATAAATAAACAGTGCACATGTGTGGGTGTGTCAAGTTGGGCGCCTAGGGGTAATTCGCCTCGGTCAATTTTTGCAACAGTAACTGAGACCAATGAAGTTAATAGGCCGCTCCCGTAATGAGTCGAACTTATAACTTTGTGGTTACTAAGTCAACAATTTAACCAACTTGAGTGGGGAATATGATTGGCTCCAACCCATAGCATTTTTGACATATATATTAAATGTAATATGCTCTAAAAGATTTATTCTTTTTGTTTTGGGTTAACTAGACTTTGTATGCTTTGGGAGCAAGGAAAGTAGCAGTGTTTGGGATTGGAAACTTAGGGTGCATTCCTGGAATAAAGAAGAAGTTTATCAAAAATGGATCACTCCCAGCATCAGCATGTGTTGATTCAATCAATGCTGCGGTTAAGAAGTTTGACGATCAGCTAAAACAACTGATACATAAGCTGAATAGAAACCTATCCGGTGCAAAATTCATTTTTTATAACATGACCAGCATTTCTCAGCAAGATCTCCCAGCCTTGGGTATGTATGTCCAAACTTTTCATATATTACTATAACAAGTCAAACAAACCGGGTTAAAGCAAAGGAATAAGGTTCAAATTAGCCACTGAACGTAACCTGAAAATGCAATTAGGCCACTGAACTCTCCAAACGTATGCAATTTCACTGGATAGCAGGTTACCATCAATTTTAGCAGGTTACCTGCTTACGTGGCAGCTGAGTTGGCATTTTTAATAATTTTTAAATAATTTTTAATAATTAATTTTAATAATAAATTTTATAAAAAATGAAAAAAAAATTAAATAAAAAATAAAATAAAGTCGTTTTTATTTTTAAATTTTTTTTTAAATAAAAATTTATTATTAAAATTTATTAAAAATAATTTAAAATTTATTAAAAATGCCAACTCAGCTGTCACATAAGCAGATAACCTGCTAAAATTGAGGGTAACCTGCTATCAGGTGAAATTACACATTTTTGAAATGTTCAGTGGCCTAATTGCACTTTTTTTTTCGTTCAGTGACCTAATTGCATTTTCAGGTTACGTTCAGTGGCCAATTTGAACCTTATTCCTAAAGCAAATGATCTTGTGGAACAATAACACGGAGTGATTCTTCCAAATAGGAGGTTATGGGTTTGATTTTTAATGGGGGCGAAAAATTGGCTCCCCGCTAATGTACACTTCTTGATGCTCCTGTTAAGAAATTTACTTATTAATCGAATACAAAAAAGAGCTCAATCCCACATTAATTGGTCACTTTTTTAAAAATGGTACTAGGCTTTTTGCGGCATGTTTTAATTAATCAAGAAAAATCGATGGGGAGTTCGCCAATCCATTAGTGGTCAATAAATGTAAAGAGTTTTATCTTCACATTAGAAGATATGTTAGGAAGGACATGACTTATAATTTGGCACCAATACGTACTAATCATTATATTTTGATATATATTAGGCCCTCTTAATTTGGTAAATGGGTAATAACTGATAGCTGTTAGCTATTAGTTGATTGAGATAATTAGAGAGTATAATTAGTTGATAACATGAGCTGATTATAGAAAGGTGTTTGATAAATTAGCTGTTAGCTGATAGTTGTTTGGTATAATTTCTTTTTTCTCAAAAAACTAATTGAAAAAGTTGCTTTGAGCAGCTTTTTGAATTTTAGCATTTTGGAGTTACAAAAAAGCTAATTAACCAATTAAACATTTATATTGATTTTTTAACCTAGTCAAACAATTAATAATGGTCAAATAAGCTAAATATTTGACTGATAGGCTAACTATTTTGGTCCTGTGTTGGTAAAAATTGGCTTATAGGCCAATTTTGGTTTATTTGACCTCTATTAATTATTTGATTTAGTTAAAATATCAATATAAGTGTTTGGTTAATTAGCTTTTTTACAACTCCAAAATGCTAAAATTCAAAAAGTTATTCCTAGCAATTTTTTCAATTAGCTTTTTGAGAAAAGAAATTATACCAAACAGCTATTAGCTAACAGCTAATTTATCAAACACTTTTCTACAACAGCTAATGTTATCAACTAGTTATACCCTCTAATAAACACAATCAGCTAACAGCTAACAGCCATTTACCAAACGGGGCCTATGCGATTATATTTTTGTCTCACCAAACAAAATCTCCAACTCTACTACCACCTCAAAACTTTTCATTTAAACACATAATTTTTTTTTTATGAGTATTACTGACTGGTACAATGTAGTATCTGTTCATATATACTTTATTATTAAGTTTGTAGATATATACTTTCTCAATGTATTGGAGCACAAATGATTAATATCATCCCCATTAGGGTTCAAACCCATAACCTCCCATTTGAGATAGTCACTTCATGTCACTAAACCATATTAGTGGCTAAACACATCAGTTATAAATTTATACTTGTAGACTATAACATTATCAAGGGTTATTGATAGGAGGTGCATGCTAACCATTTGATTACAGGTATAAGCAATGTAAACGACCCATGCTGCAAAGTTTCAGAAACAGTATTGAAGGGGCAATGTGAGCCAAATCTACAGCCATGCAGCAATAGAGATGCATACATGTTCTGGGACAATTATCATCCTTCTCAGACTTCAAGTATGGCCATAGCCAGAAGATCATACTCTTCTAAACTCGTAACTGATGCATACCCTATGGATATTAGGTCCTTGGTTCAGCTTGATCTACAAATCTAATAAGAGTCAATAAAATTAAGCCCTTAACGGGGACAAAACAAATAATGTTGATTTAATTGGTTAATGAAATAAATGGTTCACATTATTTTGATTTTAGTATTTTTATTTTTAATAATTTTTCTTATTTTTCCTATATTATATTATTTTTTCCTTTAAATGACCTTGCATTCAATTAGTATAAATTTTAGTTCCAACCACATCCCGATCGGAATTGGCATAATTGTTAAACATATACTACGAATATGTTAAAATATATTTAAAAATACAATACAAAATTTAACATAAACTTTGATCAAATATTTAGCCCGACTAAATACATAGCATTCAAAGTTGAGCATTAAAGATTATAAATCAGGAACCTTGAAAATCATTTTCTTGCATTTAAAAACAAAAACAAAAAACAAAAACAAAAAAAAAAAAAAAATTTAGGTTAAATTTTTTTCTTTTTTTTTTCGTTTAATTAATCTTCTCTTGGTTATTTAGAACAAGACTCAATATTTCAATTATGTTTTTGCATTATTGAAATAATTTAGGTCATTATGATATTAATATTTTTTATGTGCTTCTATAATAGTACAATTGTACAATACTTTACAAATATTGTACTATTATTTTTTTTTATCGGACAAAATTATTTTTACATCATTGTCAGACTTGTGTGACCTAACTACACAAAGTTGTTAATATCTTATTGGTAGGACCATTGTCCAAAGAATTGACAATGTTGACATCGCGGCCACTAGCTCCAATTGAACATGTTTACACATAAATTCTCAAAATTTTATTAATGCATTAAACTTTTAAAGAAATTTGTAAGTTAATTTTTACTATACTATTATAATAATGGGAAAAGAGTCAAATAAGCCCCTAAACATTACTCAAGAAGTCAATTAGGCCCTCTAACTTTCAAAAGTTGCAATTAACCCCATGAACATGTCATTTTGGAGCAATAAGACCCACAAACCTATTGGTGACCTGATATTACAGGTCACTTAGGATTCCGGCCAACTCCGGCAAACCTCCGACGATTGTACGATAATTTCCGGCAACAATGTCAAATACTGACAACCGTGAAAATGGTCGCCGGTCTCGTTTGGACTTTGGACTACGGTCGCCTGTCCGACGAAGGGAAATTTTTTTGTTTTTATTTCTCCTCGGATCATTACTGCATTTGTTCTTCTTTATGGGATCCCCTGCTTTCTTGGAACTTATTTGCACGTATGTTATTCCAGCTTCATCGGCCACCATGAAACAAAAACACAAGCTAGATTTCCAAGGTGGGTTCTTCTGTTTCTTTGATGGTATCTGTAGTGTATACCAATGGTTGTATAAAGATGGGTTCTTGCCATGTATTGCAGTTTTCTTCTTGGACCAAAGCAGTGGCGAAGTCTCAGCATTTTTTGGGGATTAAATATACATAGTGTTATTTATTTATTTTGGGTGAATCTTTGATTTCTGAGAATTTGTATTTGTTAAAATTTTGTCAGGTGGGATGAACAGAGCTGAACGGAGAAGGAAGAGTTGCGCCGTCGTGCCGGAGGAGTTATCAGGTGAGTTTCTTGGCGGTTGTTTAGAACTTTCTTCATATGATAGATAGGTTCGTTATGCAATTGCGAAGATAAGAGAATCAGAAAGTTTTGTGGTCCCTTTTCACGGTCGTCCGCATTTGATATTGTTGTCGGAAATTATCGTACGATCGTCGGAGGTTTGCCGGAGTTGGCCGAAATCTTAAGTGACCTGTAATATCAGGTCACCAATAGGTTTGTGGGTCTTATTGCTCCAAAATGACATGTTCGTGGGGTTAATTGCAACTTTTGAAAGTTTGAGGGCTTAATTGACTTCTTGAGTAATGTTTAGGGACTTATTTGACCCTTTTCCCTATAATAATATATATTGTAACCATATATTTCGAATTATGTATTATATATCATCCTCTATTGACAGCAATTGTAGCAATTGTCATTGACAAGCTCCCAAAATAATTTGTCTCAAAAAATGAATTGAAATAAAAACAAAAAAAAAAAAACAAAAAAAAACATTGACTTCATTATATTATTGTGGATGAAAAGTAATTACCCTACTCTATTACTATTATTAAATTACATAAATTAGCAGTTACAACAAAAGATAATGCATATACATTTCTTTAATTTAGAATTAGATGTCAGCTATAATATATGCCTTTATTCAAAAAAAAAAATATTCATTATAAAAAAAAAAAAGATATAATTTTGTTAGTTATATTATTTTTATTTTCTAAAATTTAAAGATTCATTACCTTCAAATTCCTTAATTAATTATAATCACTACATTATCCATTATCTTCTTTTTGCACTATCTTGTAATTAAATATTGAAGTTATAATACAAAATATGTTACATATTTATTTACCAATTATTTTATTCAAATATAATAAATATTAATATTTTGTTCAATATTTTGACATGATAATTTACGACACACATCTGATCTCACAACACATGAAACATGTAAGGGAAAAAACTATCACTGTCAAATATCAACATGCGCTTGCAAGATAAAGAGTTCATAGTACAACTAAGATCCCAGGCATATACACAACAAGGCAAATCTAAAACTTCCTACACCATAATCATATTGCATGACACTGCCCTCTATACTATCACTAGTAACCCAATTCCAAATGACACACTACCAATAAAAAAGAAGATGACAAGAACTGAAGATGAAGACAATGACAATGCTACTCAAAAGAAAATTAAGAAGATTAGAAAAATTTAAATGAATAGTTGTATTTATTTAGACTATCGTTTTTAGACAAAGTATTGAGACTAACGTTATTACAAAGTTACAAACATTTGCTTTAGTGACAATTATAATCAATCTCTCATATATTATCCTGCATTTATATACTTTGAATTACTAATTTAAATAAACAAATTCAACATTCAATATTTTTAATTACTGATGTTCAACAATCTGAAATTTGAATTTTTATTGTGTTTAATTTTATTCTAAAAACTAGCATGGACTTCTTTAATTATGATTTTTGGATGTTATTTTATCATTTTATGAATGTTATAAATTGAATATTTTTTTAGTTTGATTGATGGATTGAATTGTATGCTTTATTTCTTTTATATATAACTTAACTTTAAATTTTAAATTTTTAAAATATATTACTAGGTTTAGCGGGTTTAAACAGGTTTCGTGTCATATCGTGTCGACACGACCCGAAATCTGTTAACAAAACGTATCTTTCGTGTCAACCCGTTTAACCCGTTAACAAATCGTGTTCGTGTACGTGTTAAAAACTTGAACCCGTTAATCTTAACGTGTTGTGTCCGTGTTTAGCTTTATCGTGTTCGTGTCGTTATCGTGTCGACCCGTTAATGAACCTGTATACTCGAATTACCAGGTTAAAAATTTGAACTCGTTAATCTTAACGTGTCGTGTCCGTGTTTAGCCTTATCGTGTTCGTGTCGTTATTGTGTCGACCCATTAACGAACCTGTATACTCGAATTGCCAGGTCTACAATATATATATATATATATATATATATATATATATATATATATATATATATATATATATCCAATAAGAGGGGGAAAATACCATGGCTAAAATGAAATGACTAAGTTATGCTATCTACGCTTGACTTGTCTATCCATAATTATCCCCTCCCCAAAATAATATGAGAAACGAACAAAGCATTGATACGTTGGTGATAATGAACAAAAATCGATTTAATATCGCAAAATAATATTTATATATAATTATATACACATACGAAAGTATATAAAATATTATCCGATATATCTATCCGAATTATATATATATATATATATATATATATATATATATATATATATATATATATCAGACCACGATGGTCATATGCATGAATATCTACGGAAAAGATATATACATATCAACCAAATGGAACTTATAATCTACAGATTATAACTCCAACCAAACTATATCAAAAAGATAGAGGAGGATTTTTGCTTAGAAGCATAATCCAAAACCGAAAGAAGGAAAAGATGGCTCGTGTATGGGTATAGGTTTTTACCGCAAGTCAAGAGACCACTCTTTCCTTAAAACCTTATTTGCCACCCCCCAAAAGTGCTAGGAGCGTTGTGGCCTAGGTTTCCCAGGATAAAACGTGCTACGGTTCGACGTTTGAGCACCCAAACGAACGAACCCGGCGAACTAGAGCAAAGCCTTGAACACAGTTTAGGCAAAGAAAGGAGTAGAAGCAGAGTTTTGAGGAGAGAAAAACACTTCCTGTGTTGTGTGTTATTGTCACTATGTGCTTAGAAAATCTGATGCCCTCTACCCCTTCTTATATAGGGATGTAGTACCTTAATAGCATTAAACAAGGCCATTTAAACTTGGCTTTGTAACATCTGAAACAGCAAGCCATTACCCAGGATTTAAATTCAAAAATTGAAATTGGAGTTAATTGAAAATTAAATCCGTAACTAAAGAATTTAATCCCGCAATTGACTGTTAGCCTTCAGCCATCGCTTGGTTCCAGGCCGAAACCATACTGCTTCAGTTTCGACTTGAGGTTTCGGCCTCTCAGGCATAACTTAGCCCGCAAGGCGGGCCAATTGCTGGACGACATTCGTGCCCGCGCGCACGAGCTCGGGCTTGAATCAAGCCTTTTCGATCTCGTTTCTAGTTGGAATTTGATTTGCACCCCCCCCCCCCCCCCCCCCCCGCTCGAGAAAGCCTCTATGCTATACAATTCTACAAGCTCCAAAAGAGCTCTTGTATAAAAAGGGGGGCAAATCCTCTTTCCAAACCAATGTGAGACAAAAACTCATTTTTTTCCCTTCATTTTTCCAACTCTAATGGGTCTACTTTGAGAATCAATATCTCATTCACCCATTATCCGTTTTGAGCGTACAATATATCAATCTCTTCGTCTCACTACGAAGAACCCGAATCCACTTTGACCCGATCCAAATCAGAAGTGGACCCCACTGATAATTGTACCACAAAATAGCCACTTAAAAATGCCATTTTAATGCTATTTTTCCAACAATCCCCCACATGAATGAAAAATTGATTTTCAGGGTATTTTGAAATCGAAAACAACTGTGCTCAAACGGTCGATCCCTGCATAGGATAGGTAGGGAGTCACTATACCCTTTGAACCTTCCCTTGTGAAAATATGTTTACTCTACTGGCTGTACGGTAGAACGCGATGTCTTTGCCCAATAAGTTCGGCAATTTTGCTCTGACTTTCGGGGTGGTAACGCAGTGATCACAACAGTTACGTAAAGCAAAACAATACAGAGAGAATATGGAGAAAGTAAAGAAGAGGTAAAACTCAAAATCACATTTTTAATATTTATACATCAAATGGTACTGTCAATTTCAACACTCTCTTTGGCAATTATCAACTCATACTCATGCCTCGTTAGAAAAATCTGTGAGAAAAATAGTCGAAGAAAAGAGTACATGTTGTATGTAAATTAAAATCATGTGTTACATCAGTTGTCTCGTTAAAAACCTTAGCTTAAGATAAACTCAATGGGAGAAAACTTAGATTAGAAAAAAAAAAATTACAACTATAAGCCTTCAGGTCATGATCTTCAAAAATTTTAGGTATGTATATTAAAGAGTGTCTAGACGTTGTTTCTCTCCGTGAAGACAATAACCTTCCAAGCTTACGCATTACAATTTTGTGAACATATTTTTCAAAAGTTGACGTAGGCATGAATTTAGTGAACAAATCTGTTATATTGTCACTAGCACTCTTCTGGAGTTCATGTGAGTAAAATAACTTAAGCGCAATGTATTTTGTAAGATTGCCCTTACCATACCCACCACTCATTTGTGCAACACATGCAGCATTGTCCTCATAGAGGACAGTGGGGGCGTCAACTCCACTTGCTATACCACACGAGCAATGAATATGATGTATTAATGACCACAACCATACACATTCTCCTTCTGCTTCATATAAAGCAATGATTTCTGAGTTATTAGATGAGGCAGCAACTAAGGTTTGCTTAACGGACCTCGAAGATATAGTTGTACATCCACAGAGGAAAACTAACCAGTCTATGAATATGTGATTTGCCATTATGTGGATCAGGCATATAGCCAGCATATGAGTAACCGGTGTCCTAGCTACTTTCAAAATACCGAGATCTTTTGTAACTTTGAGATATCTAATGATATGTTTTATCCCCCTTCCAATGTCTTCAGGTTGGGGAAGTACTAAATCTATCAAGGAAATTTACTACGAAAGTAATATCTGGTCTAGTGCAGTTAGCCAGATAGAGTAAAACACCAATAGCGTTTGAATATGGGACTTCAGGTCCTAGCACATCCTCACCATTCCCTTTAGGTCTAAATGGGTCTTTGTCTACTTCAAAGTACCAAACTACCATCGTAGTACTGATGGATGTGATTTATCCATATAAAATTTCTTTAAAAGTTTATTTATATAATCTTCTCCCAAAAGGTTACGTTGAATCCCCAAGCCATTTATTTATATAATCTGACTAGTGTACAAAAATTCCATTATGAAAATGCTCAATCTGCATGTCGAGGCAAAACTTGATTTTCCCTAAATCTTTCATTTCGAATTCCAATTTTAAGGTAGAAGTCTTTGCACACATCGATCACACCAACGAGGATGAGCCCACTGGCGAAATGGTAGAAGTCTTTGCACACATCGATCACACCAGTAGAAGGCTCCTTGCTGAGCAGACGGGGGCTGATTCTGGTATTGAAACTATAGCAATATGATTGCTCTACTTCTTTCCTAATATAATTCGGTAATGTTTTTACCATCATTGGTGCTTTCATTAATAGCCTGAGATCAACTCTCAAGCAGGTGAATACATACATCTTTCTCTTTCAGCAAACAAGCTTGAAGTAATGGCACGCTCAGGATCCAGCAGCTCCCACGGTGCCCACAGTTCCCGCAACTTGAAGAACGGCAAAACCTCAGGGAACCTCCGAGAACAACTCAATAGAGGAAGAGCAGGGGACCCCCGAGAACAACTCAACAATGGAGGAACAGGGGCATCCGTCCAAATCATGAACCTCCAGGCGACCGCCGAAGCCATCCAGCAAGCGGCGACAGCACTAGAGCAGGCAGCGGCAGGATTGCAAGGCCAAGTGCCCCCGCCACGGCCCTAGGAAATAGAAGTGGAATCCCCATGAAGGGAAGAAACCCAGCAACGATAGGACCCAACCCGTGTGGCGAGGGATGCATGATGTTACACCAAGACAAGGGGTCTAGAGGATGGCGCCCAAAGAAGTGGACCAGCCAGACGACAACCAAGCCCTTCCTAGTCTGCCCCGGAACGGTTGGGACAGAGGACGTTCGTGGAGAAAAGGTTGGGATCGCGGGCTGAGGGGTCCTCCACCAGAGGCCCTCGCCGACACGAGAGTAGAATAGCAGAAAAATCACCCACGGAGAAAATGGGCGAATCAGATGAGTCGCCCCCGCGCCGGCACTTTGATGAGCCGGCCCCACGCCGGCACCCTGATGAGCCCATCCCGCGCCGACACTTTGATGAGTCGAACCGTGCCGGCACTTTGATGATCCGGCCCTGTGTCAGCACTTTGATGAGCCAGACCCGATTCCAAAAAAAATAAAATTAAAAAAACATTATTAATTACCGCACTCTACTCCCTAAGGGTCGGCACTGGATCCAGTCTAGCTAGCTACCCGACGGAAGGGCGTTTCTTGGGCAAACTCAAACTTTGGTTACGAAAACGATATCCCCTAAGGAATAGTACTAGGTCTAACCTCGCTCACTACTCTACGGAAGAGCCGACCTATGACCGAGCCTACGGCCGTATGAAGTAAGCTACAAACAAACACCAAAAATAATAATAATAATAATAATAATAATAATAATAATAATAATAATAATAAATAAATAAATAAATAATTGGTCGAGTCTACCTTGGCCAGGCCAAATAGGATGAGGTCCGCTTCGGCCGAAACTGGCCGAGGTTGCCTCGGCCAAACCTGGCAGAGGTCTGCCTCGGCCAAAGCTAGCAGAGGTCTGCATCGGCCAAAATTGGCCGAGGTCCGCCTCGGCCTAAACTAGCCGAGACCCACCTCGGCCAGGCTAAATTGGCTAAGGTCCGCCCTCAACCAAAACTGGCCAAGTCACGAGCCGAGATCACGGTTCCGTGGCTTTGGTTAAGAAAAAAAAAAAGGATCTTTGATCCAGTTTTACTCCCAAGCCAGCTTAGTTACATTCGCTGATTCCGGGGTAGGGGGGCTGGTGACAGAGTAATGGGAGCCGACCCAGACTAACAAAGACACTAACAAATACCTGACTCGGTACTACATAAGAGTCCAACGGGCAGAAGTTCAACGGCAAAGTTATTTACTGCGGGTCATTTACTACCGCCCATTCAAGACAGGGAAATAAGTGTCAGGCTTGTTAGGAAATAACATAATGTGTGTAGTGGCTCAAATCAGTGGATACTACTTCATCCTCAATCATCCGCATCGCGTGCTGCATGTCCACGTTCCTTTGCACATTATCCTATCTTTGCTCTCATTCTTTGTAATTGACGCATTTGTCTCTCCCTTTACTGTATAAATATGCTATTTCTTTTGTAATGTAAACACATCAATTGAATGCATCAATTTATTGAATTCATTCCCTTTCCTTCTTTTTGTCCCGACGTAGAATACATATATATATATATATATATATATATATATATATATATATATATATATATATATTTGTTTTCCTTATACTCTTTTAGAGTTTAATATATATATTTTATATTTTCCCAATTCATCAATTTCTTATTTTGTCATTTAGATATTTTTCCCTATTATTTAACTTCTATAATTCTCAATTTTTGATTCTTCGCTTCCGCATTATTCCGCTCTATTCCTAACAAGTGGTATCAGAGCGGTTTATTTGAGAATTATTTTCAAACATGTCAACTGTTACTAAGTTCGATATCGAGAAGTTCGACGGGAAAATTAGCTTTTCTATCTGGAAGGTTCAGATGGAAGCCGTTCTAACCCAGAACGGTTTGAAGAAAGCGCTAGCTGGGAAGAAGAAGAAACCGGCTACAATGACAGATGAAGATTGGGAAGATTTGGATGACAAGGCACGTTCAACCATTCTTTTGTGCCTGTCTAAAGAAGTTCTACGTGAGGTAGTAAGTGAGACGACTGCGTCAGATTTATGGTCCAAGCTGGATGCGCTTTACGTGGCCAAAACTCTGGCGAATACGCTACGTCTGAAGGAGCGTCTGTACACAATCCGTATGACGGAAGGTACTTCTATTAAGTCTCACTTAGATGAATTCAATTCTATTTTATTGGACTTGGAAAATATTGATGTCATAATTGACGATGAGGATCGTGCTGTTTTATTGCTTGTCTCTCTCCCTAAATCATACAAGCATTTCAAAGAAATTATGTTGTATGGTAATAGTAGTGATACCCTTACTTTCGACAATATTAAGTCAAACCTATTGTCCAAAGAAAAGTTTGACTTTGAAATTAAGTCTGAGGACAAAGGTGAAGGCTTGATTGTAAGGGGTCATTCACTTGAAACAGAGAGTAGCAATAAAAAATCTAGATCCAAGTCCAACAAATCATGTCAGTACTGCAAGAAGCATGGTCATGATGTGACTGAATGCTTCAAGCTGAAAAACAAGCAAGAGAGAGAAAAGAAGTCCGCTGAAGCTAGTGTTGTTGAAAGTGATTCAGATGGTGATGTGTTGTTATCTGTTAGCTCCGGTGAGAAACGGAGTAAAACCGAGTGGATTTTGGACTCTGGTTGTACATTCCACATGTGTCCCCACAAAGATTGGTTCATTTCTCTGGAACCGGTTGATGGTGGAGTTGTCTTACTGGGTAATGATACGCAATGCAAGGTTAGTGGAATTGGAAGTGTTCAGATTAAAACTCATGATAACGTTGTCAGGACTCTTACCAATGTTCGGTATATTCCTGATTTGAAACGCAATCTGATATCATTGGGCACCTTGGAATCTCTGGGGTGCAAGTACACAGCTGAAGGTGGAGTTCTAAAGGTCATCAAAGGCTCTTTTGTTCTCATGAAAGTTTCTCGTTCTGGAAGCTTGTACGTCTTGCATGGCAGTACTGTGACAGGTTCAGTTGCGGTATCCTCATCAATGTTTGATGCATCTACTAGCACCGCACCTCTCGTCGAGGCACAACGAGAGTATTCCATTGCTATGGATCGTCCTAGAAGGACAATTAAAAAACCTGCTAGGTATGCTAGTGATGATGAAACCAACATGGTTGCTTATGCACTTTCAGTCACACAGGAAGTTGATGGTGATCCATCCTGCTATTATGAGGTTCTTCCTGTTGCTAAGTTCAAGTAGAGTTTGAGCTTAGTCGATTGTTCTAATTACTAATTCAACAGTGGATTTGATCCAAGGTGGAGATTGTTAGAAAATAATTTGTGTGGCTCAAAATCCATGAAGAATTAATCTTCCGTTGTTGTCCATGTCGCATGCACAAGCCACCACTTCGCACGACTTGGCACGTCTTCATTATGCTTACCGCATTTGTCTCTTTTCTTAAGCTATAAATAGCCTTTGCTTTCATTTGTAATAGCACATCAATTTTGAATTCATTCTTCCTTCTTTTGTCTTTTTCTCTCACGTAGACATATATATATATATATATATATATATATATATATATATATATATATATATATATATATATATATATATATATATATATATATATATATATATATATATATATATATATATATATATATATATATATTTCTTTTAATTCTCTTTATAGAGATTAATATATATATATATATTTATATTTATATTTTCCCATCCTTATTAATTTATTTTGTCATTTATATATTTTCTCCATTATTTAACTTCTATAATTCTCAATTTTCGATTCTTCGCTTCCGCATTATTCCGCTATATTCCTAACAAGGCTCCTTATCATGGTGTAGTTGTTACTTACCGTTAGGAGACTTAGTATAAGTAGAAGGCTCCTTGCTGAGCAGACGTGGGCTGATTCTGGTATTGAAACTATAGCAATACGATTGCTCTACTTCTTTCCTAATATACTTCACTAACGTTTTTACCATCAACATGCTTCCATAAGATCATTATATGTCCCAACAATATTTATGTCATTTACATAGATAGAAATAATGCAATACACACTTAAGTCAAGAAAATCAAATATCTACTATACTAATAAGAGCCCAAGAGAGTTAGGCCTATAATGGGTAGAAAAAATGACAGTCAAATTTTTTAATCAAATGAATGGCTCAGATTGATTAGATTTTAATTTTTCCTTAAGATTTCATAATTTATCCTTAATGAATATGATTATCCGTTAACTTTTCCGTTAAAATTGTCTTTTCCGTTAATTTCTGTTAGTACACCGTTAACTTACTCATTGATTTCAATAAGAAAGGTCTTATGTTCAAACCACATCCCAATCAAAGTTGGCATAATTAGTACTCTATTTTATTCTTATTAAATTAAATAATAATTTAGTAGCTACAACAAAAAATAATACATATGCATTTCTTTAATTTAGAATTATGTGTCTACAATGTCTTTATTCAAAAAAAAAATAATTATTTATTATCAATAAATTAAATAAGATAAATAATTTCATTAGTTATATTGTCTTTATTTTTCTCCAATATAAAAATTCTTTACATTCAAATTCATCAATTGATTATATTCGCTACATTGTCCCTACAATGTCTTTAATTCTTTATTTTAAAAAAAAAAAATTATTCATTATCAATAAATTAATTAAGAAAAATAATTTTATTAGTTATATTGTCTTTATATTTCTCCAATGTAAAAATTCTTTACATTCAAATTCATCAATTGATTATATTCACTACATTGTCTATTATTTTTTTTTGTGCATTATTTTTTAATTAAATATCAAAGTTATCATACAAAATAATGTTATATATTTATTTACCAAGTATTTTTATTAATAACATGAAAAAATTAAAAAAAATATATAATTAATAAAGCCAATCATATTAACTACTTGAGGGATTTGTTGACAAAGAGAGTATTCAAATCACACAACAAATTGAAGTGAGAACTACCTCGCAATGTCTTTGTTTAACAATCAGCAGTTAGCTAACGGTTAGCGTTAGCGAATTTGACCAGTGAATTATATCAACGGTTGGTAATAAGATATTTGAAAAAATTAACTGTTTAGATTAACATGAAAAATGACCTAAGAGTATACATATATTTAATAATAATAATAATAATAATAATTGTTTAAAAAAATAATTAAGCCAATCATATTAACTACTTGGGAGATTTATTGACAAAATGAGTATTTAAATCACACAACAAATTGAATTTGGAAACTACCTCGCAATGTCCTTGTTTGGCAATCAGCAGTTAGTTCTTCAATATTAGTATATATTTAAGATTTTACACCCTAATTTTTATTTGCTCTCCCTTATGTCTCGTAGTATTTGGTTTCAACCAAACCTATACAATTTTTTTATTGACAATTATAATCAATCTTGACTATATTATCTTGCATTTATAAACTTAGAATTGACTATTTAAATATGTAAATTTAACATTCAATTATCTACGCATGAACAATTCCAATATAATCTTGTCTTGATATATTTTAAAGTACTTATTTAAAAAAAAAAAAAAAAGATTGTGCATTATTCCAATCACGCAATGCGCATAAAAAAATCTAGTGCGACGGACAAACCGAGATGACTGAATTCTACTATAAATAAAATGAGAAATAGAAAATGGAGTATCCAACTGAATTCTAAATACCTACAGACTGGCTACAGTTTGTCCCCAAATAAAACAAGAAAACGAGCGTTTGGTTTGCACTTTGCATGATTAAAAAAGCAAATTCCGACCTGCCGGATTCGAACCAGCGACCTAAGGATCACCTGTTCGGTTGAACACCAATTAAAAAATGCTAAATTACTAATAGCCAACATGGACAACATAGTAGAAGATGAAGATTCCAAATAATATAAAGGTGTTGGTCAAGACCAAATTGGCGAAGAGGAGAGTGGGCACGGCAACAATTGAGATTTTGGATGAGTTTAGTTTACTAGTTCAGTAGATAATATTTTGAGAGACAAATTTGAAATTAATGGAAAGTATGTTAAACTCTAGAGACAAATTTAATAAGTTATAGTTTCCATTAAAAAATAAAAATATAAAATTTGATATTAAAAAATTTGATACAAGCTCGAAAGAGAGAAATTTAAGAACAATGAAGGTATACAAAATGTAAGCACTCCATAGAATAACAATTATACAACAAAATCTACATTCATTATACAAGTAGGCAAACAATCCATTATAGTTTCCTACATTACAGTTAGAATACATGGTTATTCTACATAAAAATACATGACATATTAGGAGTTACAATTCCAGGGATGAGAATGTGAGAAACATGTGAAAAAATAAACAACGAAACTCGAATGAGATACATGACAAAGGCGTGATATACACTTAAATCAAGAAAATCGAATATCAAGTAAGAGCTAAATGCGACGATCAGAACGAGATGAACGAATTCTGCTACCTACGCTTGAACCGTATTTCCTAAGATTAATTAATAATGACACACTTAACTTGTTTTGCAAGGAAGTCTCGATTGAAGAGGTAAAGAACGCGTTGTTTGACATGGCCCCATACAAAGAGCCAAGACCGGATGATTTTCATGCGGGATTCTATCAAAAAACTTGGAACAAAGTTGGTAACAACCTTTTTAAGATGGTCATTGATTTCTTAAATACTGTCAGAATGCAAGGATTGGAACGATACACTGATTGTCCTAATTCCTAAAGTCAATCAATCAGTTTATCTAATGTCAAGTACAAAGTCATAACGAAGGTCCTTACTAATAGACTTAAAGACCTCATGAAGGAAGTAGTTGGAAAGGAACAAAGTAGTTTTGTGCTAGGGCGCGGAATTGTGGATAATATCATATATGGTTTACCAAGAACTAGTGCACACTATAAGAACTAGGAGGGGTGGACAAAAAATAATAGTTATGAAAATTGACCTAGAGAAAGCTTATATTATGATAGACTCTCTTGGAGCTATATCCGATATACTCTTAAGGAGCTGGGAATCAATGACCACTGGACTAATGTTATCATGGAATGTGTGGAAACCCCCAAGGTTGGAATTCTCTGGAAAGGCTCACAATTCGAGTGGTTCAAACCTATGAGAGGATTAAGACAAGGCGACCCTATCTTACCTTACCTGTTTGTATTGTGCATTGAAAGATTAAGTCAAATGATAAAGGAGGAAGTGAAACAAAAAAGGTGGAGGGGTGACAAACTTTCCAGGTATGGCACTGAACTAACTCACTTGTTATTTGTTGATGATATGGTTTTAATTGCAGAGGCATTCAAGGATCAAATTAGGATTGTGAAACATTGTCTTAATCTCTTTGAACTTATTTATGGGCAAAAAAGTGAGTTTGCAAAAGTCCCAAATCCATTTTTTCAAGAATGTTGAGCCTTTAATTTATTGGCTTATCGTATCACTTAAGAGGCCGGGATTGACAATACTGACCATATAGGAAGGTATTTGGGCCGGGAGTGCCATCCGTACATGGAAGAGTCACTCGTAGCTGGTTTACCCAACCCCCCTCCCCCCCCCCCGCCCCCCCTGGACAAAATAGATTCAAAATTTGAAGGTTGGAAAGATAAACATCTCACCCTTGCAGGACGCACCGTGCTTGCCAAGAGTGTATTGAGCGAATGAGCGCAATCATGTTCTAAGTTCTATACCATGCAAACAATGGATAAACCCTAAAGGAGTGTGTGACAATATTGAACGGGAAATTCGCGCGTTTGTTTGGGGTGAAGGACCCCACTTGGTGTGCTGGGACACTATTACTTTGCCTAAAGAAAATGGTGGGTGGTCTTGGCTTACGCAAATTAAACGACATGAATCTGGCGTTGTTAGCCAAATTGGGTTGGAGAATCATTAAGGATAATGGCAGCCTCTGGACTAAAACGCTAGTGGCTAAATATACGCGTGGCAAAAAAGATGCTCAAAGGTTCAAATGGAGAACAGGTGGATCGAATCTCGGAATAAGGGTCAAATAGGCCAAAATATATATATATATATATATATATATATATATATATATATATATATATTCTCCTTGTTGGAAAAAGAAAACACAGAAGATTACCAAAGGGAAAGAAATACCAGCAGAAGTTCTCTTCCATACACTCTTTATTTTCCAAATACCTACAGTTTGGTTTGCACATGGCATGATTAAAAGTTAAAATCCAACCTGCCCGATTCGAACCAGCGACCTAAGGATCACCTATTCTATAAACAACCGACTACAGTCCTCCGCTCTACCAACTGAGCTAAGGTCGGTTGACGTTAATTTTCAATATACAAATATATTATACTAGTTTGTAGGACATCTTACTATATAAAATAGCCACACAAGGAATCCACAATAGAGCCAAATTCCCGCTCAAACGAAAACGGCAGTCGTTTTAGAGGTTACAAATATATATATATATATATATATATATATATACTACGATGGTGCATTTAAATATGGTCATGAATAGTAGGGCAGTAGGCTGTGACCGTTTGCTTTAATAAAATATTTTTATTAAATACTTCTAGAAACGATTCGTTATCCAATGTATTGGATTTACAATTTTTTTCCAAATTTCATTAATTACACTACGATTCAAATATCTATCAGAATTTTTGTTTAATATATCCCATTCAAGAGGATATTTTGCTGCTTCGTATTCTGAAATCATAAATAATGCAAAATACATTTAAATCTTAGACAACTTTTACAATCTTCAAGACTAACATTAAATATACATAATAAATTTGTATAAACCTAGAACAATATAAATAAGTCCTCAGAATTCAAAAGACAAAACATGTTCCTGGAGAGTGGAGGAAAAGGGTGTGGCTGAGGAGGAAGTTGGGAAAGCATCCACAAGGAAGACAACATTTACTTGAAGATTGAGGTGCGTTTAAGGCTAAGAAATGAGAACACCTGCACATTTGCTTGAAATATTTGAAGCACTGTTGGTGAAAGTAAGGTATTAATTTGCTGAACAGCTAATCTTTCTACTTCTAGCTATGTAGAACTTCAAAATATAGAAATAAAAAATATGTTTAACATATAGTCTTTTTCCTTTCAATATCATGCCATTATCTATAAAATATTTATTGGTATTTTTATGCTATAATCATATATATAATCAATTAAGTCAGATGACATGGAAATAGTACATTATGCAACAAGAAAAAGATCTAATTTCTAGGATCATTGTAGAGGATAGAGATGATGACTCTGATTTGGTAATAGCAGTTTATTTTTATCTCTTATTGTATAAATGTTGTTTGTTTGTTTTTATTTTTCTTTTGGATTTAATCATGTTTATATTTAAAATAGAGGAAAATCTGTCCAGGAACTCTAAACAGATGGAAAGGAAGCAGGAAGCTCTACATTTGGCAAGTTCAAAAATTGTGAATTTTCTGATTATGGTTGTTTCAATTTTCTGAAATGAAAGAATTAAAAATACAGAAAAAGAAAAAGTAGAAGCAACGGTAAACTTGAAAAATTCGAGTATTTATGGCAGAGGAGCTGGAGTACAAGTTTATTGAAGTTTGAAAAATAGTGAAAAACATTTTTGAAATTATATGGAGTAGAAATTAGGCTCAGATTTGGTAATGGAGAAACAATACCGCCATGGCTGCAGACCGGGAGTTTGCCCCGTGTTGGATCCCTCCATCCCGATGAACTGTAGAAAAATCATCATCAACCCAGCCTGCATGACCAATAATAATAATAGCTGAAACAACAACACAAGCATGAACAGAAAACAGTTGATCTGAAGGTTCAAGCCGAATCTAGCGTGTATAATTTCACTGCAAACCCGAGGTTTAATTAGATCATCAATGGCTTCCCATAAGATAAGCCGTAAAAATTTCATAGCTTTGGAGTTGATGAATGGTGAACTAAACTAAATCTATTAAACAAATCTATAGATTCAAGATGAGATGAAGGAGTTTACAGTGTACCATCCAGATTCGAATGCATGCAATTATCCCCTTAAACCAGAAAATTTTTCAATTTGAGAAAAAAAAGTACCAATTTTATGACCATCAGATCAGACCCATATATCAAACAAACCTGAGTCTTGGATTTTCCAGATCTGGTAGGCCATATTCATCTTCTTCAATCTAATATACCTGACAAAACAACTCAGGCAGTTGGAATTTCTGGATTGCTTCTCAGAGATTAGCTAGGAAATAAAGCAGTAGAGGTAGATCTCCAAAGGAAAATTCGTAGTGTGTAAATCACTAAACTTAGCTTAAGTATAGTGAGGAATGTCTAGATAATGCTTAGTTTGTGAGCTTAGTAGAGGCGAGATGCAGAGGTACAGTGAGTGAAGAGTGAAGATGATTCTTGAAACTAAGCTATTGTACTTTAATATTGTACTTTAATTGTGAAATAGAATTTCAATATGAAATTCAAATATTCCTAATTCCAAATTTAATAATATTGCAATATTACAAATTTTAATAATTTGTAATATTAATTTTAATAGTTTGTAATTTACGCTAAGATTATATTAATTTTTTTTTTTTGGAATAAGATTATATTATGTTTTATGATGCCTTACTTTTTATAATAATTAGTGGTACATATATTCCTAATTAACTACTCCTTTTTTTCATATAAAAATGTGAATAAAAAATACTAACTAAAGAACATTTAATAAACTTTAACAATGAATATTTATACATACATTGTTACATTAGTATTTTATGTATATGTAATTTGCATAATTATGATTATATTGTAATTAGATTTGAATTATTTAAATTCAAAATTTTCTAATTCGGTGTGGTATTTAATAATACAATGTTTAATAAAATTTTCTAATTCGGTGTGGTATTTAATAATACAATGTTTAATAATATTTTTTGTAAAATATTGTGACGATTAATAGAAAATAAACATTTTAATATTGTAAGAAAAAAAAAATATTTCGTAATGAATTTTGAGACTTAATACTTAATTATATCACTACTTTTTTTAAAAAACCTTATCTGCAAAATATCAAATTTACATTGAATGATATACTCACACCATCTATTAAATATCATATACACTGAATTAATAGATTTATACTATATATATACTTATACAATTGATTGTATTCATACCATGCATCACACATGTGACATACACTTGGTTATGACACCATCAGATTTAAGATTGTCATTTAATTTTTAAAGAAGACAATTAAAGGTCAATGACAAACACTATCACATGTTGTTTACAACGATATTTTTAATAATTTGTAGATTTTAGTTTTTTTTTTGTTTATTGAACTCTGAATGCATTTATATATTTTAAAAACATATAATTTTTTATGCAGTGTTAAGATATTATATTTGAAAACAATACATTTCATTGTATATTTACTTTTGCATGACTATCAATAAAAATTTATGGCAAACATTATCTCATGTTTGATTGTTATTGAGGAAACCGGTTTTTGTCCATGGTCAAATATATTTCGTAATGAATTTTGAGACTTAATACTTCATTATATCACTTCTTTTTTTAAAAACCTTATCAGCAAAATATCAAATTTACATTGAATGATATACTCACACCATCTGTTAAATATCATATACACTGAATTAATAGATTTATACTATATATACTTATACAATTGATTGTATTCATACCATGCATCACACATGTGACATACACTTGGTTATGAAATCATCAGATTTTTTATTGTCGTTTAATTTTTAAAGAAGACAATTAAAGGTCAATGACAAACACTATCAATGTAGTTTAGAGTTAGAAATTTCAATGGTCTCAAAATTTTGATTTGTAGTGACTCTGAAAATTATAATTCAACTACTAATGTAGTTTACTAAGTCCTTAAGATTTTGTAATTTTAAATACTTTGTGTTAAACTTATAACATAATTTATTATTTTTAGTAATTAATAATCTTAAATATCAACTCTTAATTTAATTACAAAGTATTATGTTCATAACTTTATTGTAGCAAATCAACATAATTATTAAATAATAACTTTACAAATGAATAAACTTCATATTTCCTTTTTTATAATTTTATATATGAAATTTAGTATTTAGTAATATTATAATAATTTTAATAACATAGCATAATTATAATATTTTAAATCTTTAATCCGTGCATCGCACGGGTACCATACTAGTTAAAATTGAAACACCAATTTAAAAAATGCTAAATTACCAATAGCCAACATATGGAGAACATAGTACAAGATTAAGGTTCCAAATAATATAAAGGTTTCTTGTGGAGAGTGAAAAATGATGATTTATTGGTGAAGAGGAGAGTGGGCACGGCAACACATTATTATATTTTTAGTGAGGAAAGTTAATATATTTTTCGTGTTCTTCATCAATTGAATTTTTTGTTGAAATTGTCCGTATGAGTTTAGCTCACTGGTTTAGTAGACAGTATTTGGAAGAAGAAAATAAGATTCAAAATTCGATAGTTGCAGTGTGAAGATTTTGTCCAAAGTGAACAAATTATTTGTGCGCACCGACATTTGACCATATCTGCTGAGTCATTGAGTTAACTTGATTTACATCCCCTCACATACTCGTCGAGCCGGAGCGGGAGAGCCTTTGGAGTTCGGAATTCAACCTTTTGATAGAAGATTTTGTTGAAATTAATGAAAAGTATGTTAATGTCATGCCCCACTTCTAGGACATTAACCGGTCGTATCATTACGTGAAAACCTGTAACAATACGAAGCCTAACCATACATACCTTTCAGAACCTTCATAAAAACACTTGAATGAATAATAATTCCACAATCCAATATGGCAAAATATAAACAACTATTTCTTCCCAAAAACTTATCAAATCACCACTATTAAATATTACAATCAAGAGTAGTATGTACAAATCCCTAATAT
This sequence comes from Ipomoea nil, assembly GCF_001879475.1. NCBI lineage: Eukaryota > Viridiplantae > Streptophyta > Magnoliopsida > Solanales > Convolvulaceae > Ipomoea > Ipomoea nil. Next base: position 120,774 of record NW_017617694.1, on the reverse strand, counting down.
TTTCAAACATCAATCTTAGAGCTCCAATGATAAACCCAACTCAAAAAGAGTGAGATATGAAGGTCAAACTCACCTAGAATACTCCAATAACTTGAGACCTATGTTTGAAGATGATGGAGATCAAAGCTTCAAGGTTTTTCCTTTCCCTATCTCTCTAGTCAATCTCCCTTATCTTCTTTTAAATGAGACGTTTATCCAAGACCAAGTGATTCCTTAACGTTTAAGGGTAAGGAAGTGTAATTTAGTAATTTTATCCAATATCAAATTTTAATAAGTTTTGACTTATTAACCTCATTTAATAAACATAGATGTATTTTCATTTCTAAGATATAGTGGGTATGTATTTCACTTAAACTCTAGAAAGAGACAAATTTAACAAGCAATAGTTTCCATTAAAAATGTAAAATTTTGATACAAGCTGCTTGCAATATATATATACATATATATATATATATACATATATATATATATATATATATATATATATATATATATATATATATATATATTGATACAAGCTAGAAAGAGAGAAATTTAAGAAGAAATAATTAGAAGGTATACAAAATGTAAGCACTCCATAAAATCACAATTATACAACAAAATCTACATTCATTATACAAGGCAAACAACCCATTATAGTTTCCTACATTACAGTTAATGGTTATTCTACATAAAAAAATACATGACATTAGGAGTTACAATTTCAGGGATGAGAATGTGAGATACATGTGAAAAAAAATTGAAAAAAAATGAAAATCTAACGAGATACATGACAAAGGCATGATACACACTTAAATCAAGAAAATCGAATATCAAGTAAGAGCTAAATGCCACGACCAGAACGAGATGACCGAGTTCTGCTACCTACGCTTGAACCGTCTTTCCTCCACATCGCCTCAAAGTTATGAAAGCATTTCAATGGTCTCACCTGTTTATATATATATAGGAATAAGTATTCACTCATTAAGAACTATAAAGAGCTATGGCAAACCAAAAGGCGTTGACTCGAGACTCGAGAAGAAAGGATTTTAGTCATTTAAGTATGAGGTCGGGGGTTCTTGCCCTCGGGAGACCCGTTCTCGGGTGGCACCCGACCAATCAATTCGGTTAATCTCATTTCATAGGATAAGAGGAGCTATGGCAATTACCTTCCAGTGCCTCTTGTGGCCAAATTTGTTGTATATGGACTCCAGCCTGGGTATAATTTGCTTGAACGTAGGCCGTTGGGATGGCTTCTCGTTCCAACATTCCTCGATTAACCTGAAAAGTCACGGATAACCATCGAGTGAAAACAAGTTTAAAACTTTCCTCTCGAGGATAGTGATACAATGCGACACTCACTCTTTAAGCCCGTGGGCATAAAACTTTGCAGATGCTTTAAAAGGCGGGCGCTGTTTCGCAGCATATGATTTAGGCACTTCATTGTCTTTCTTTGCGCGAAAAGGAGGACAGCCTTCGATCATCTAAACCACAGCAACACGACAAAGATCAACTTATCAAGACAAAAGTTCATCCCGAGTAGTTATTATATAAAGCTGAACTTGTTACTTGTCAAAGTATACGAAAGTTCACCTCTTGTAAGATTAAAGCAAAGGAAAAAACGTCCACTTTGGTATCATACTCTTCGTTTTTGAAAACCTCTGGAGCTACATATCGACCTAGTCATTTAAACCGGGGAAATGGTTAGACAAGAATTCAGAAGAATGAAGAGTTAAACAAGAAATCTCGAAAAGCTAATAGCACTCACAAGAAGTCTCGTCACATGCCAGGGGTCTGTCCTCTCTAATAACCCGGTTTGTAACTTTCACGAGCTTGCTAACTCCAAAGTCAGCGACTTTCAGATGCCCAGTATCATCCCGCAAAACATTTCTGTTACGTAGCACAAAACATAGGCAAACAACAAAATACTTAGAAACATAAATTTGAGATTGGAATTCAAGGACAGAATTATTATGGAAAACCATACGAGGGCTCTAGATCACGATGAATGATTGCCTCGGGTTTGTTTTCATGCAAATAGTTCATCCCCCTGGAAGACCAAAAATAACTCATTAAAGACATTATTTACGAGACTGGAATAACATAGCTAATGTTATATATATGTATATACATAATCACAGATTGATATTTGATAATAGCAGAGTCGTAACGAACCTTGCAATGTCCATTGCAAATCTAAGAGCTTTTGTAGGCCTAAGTGGCCCATCAGTATCCAGAAAGGTACGCAAATCACCCTGGAAACAGATATCAAGAACATTACTTCAAATTACAGTTTAAGCCAAACAATCCAAGAGAAAACGCCCTTTGAAATGACAATTAAGAAATGATTTTTTTTTTATAACACTCTCTCGGGTAGTGTCAAAAGCTAGCCGAGAATAGTGAATACCTTTGGTAAATATTCCATCACTATCATCATCGGGCTGCTCTGGGTTACAGCGCCAAGAAACTGAACCACATTTGGATGTCGAATTTTCTGAAGAAGCGTAAGCTCGTCTATAAATGCCTTCCTGCATTAATCCAAAATCGGAACACATAAATCTAAGCAATAGCGGGAAGGTGAAAAAAAACCCGAAACCTGACTTACACTTTCTCCTCGTCAGTAATCACTTCCTCTCCAAACTTTTTGACGGCAACTTGTGTTCCCCGCCACGAGGCTATGTGAAATGTTCCCTACAACATCATCAATTCTGTTTAGCAAAACGTTAATAAATGATACTGGAAATAGATGTATGATCTTATCATACTACTACAACAAAATCATTTCAAATATATCAGCAAACAAATTATGATACGCAATTCCTGTACAAAAAGCCAAGACAGAATATAAGAAATAACGGTAAAACTATATAGGGCTGCAAGAGTGAAAGTATGCAGTAGTACCTTGGACAATTCAATGCTATTAGAGAAGTCAAGCTCATCTGGACAAATCTCATATTCTGGAACTTGACGGGCATTTTTTACTTGTGTGGGAGCCACCTGCATGAAAATATCAGTTCAAGAAGATTCCGAAAGAAAAGTAACAACAGGTTGAACGAGTCTTATGATCAAATGCATTATCCAAATGCACTGATTGGTAAAAACAGAAAGAAAAGTATTCTCACCGGAGGCCTTGCACCATGTTTCTCCAGTAGCTTAATCATGTCGTGGTTTTTATAATGTACTGCATCTGCCAGAGGCTGTTCAAGCAAAATTAGAATGAGGTGAAAAATTACATCCACTCCACCTACTAGGATACAAGTAGCACCACAGATTAAAAGATATTCTTTCATAGTAAAGAGACGAGTAAAATGGAAGCTCCATAAAACACATATTTCAAGCTATTCCTATAATAATTACACAAATAAATATACGAGAAACACCCAATCCTTGCCCATAATCTACCACTCAGCCCAGGAACCAACTGAGGTGCCCGTGCGGGCAAAAACACCCAAACCCCAATAGAGACTAGACTTCTACTCACTGCGCACAAAGAGCCCCCTCATTTTGAGACCACTCAACCCAGGAACCAACTGAGGTGCCCGTGAGGGCAAAAACACCCAAACCCCAATAGAGACTAGACTTCTACTCATTGAACACAAAGAGCCCCCTCATTTTCATAGGTTGCTCCAGGGCCGGATTTTAGGTTTTTGGGGCCCTGTTCTGGTAAATAACTGAGGCCCTCCAAAATCATAATTTTTAATATGCAAGTTTCGAACCTTTAACCTCCCAGTAAAAATACAATAAATACACATTACTATCATCTCTTCATAGAACCTTTTAAGTTTAATTGAAAACTTTTAATTTTTATATCTAAACTAGCTCAGTAAATATTAAATATTGGACCTCTAAAATTTGGGGCCCCTCTAAAACTGGGGGCCCTGTGCGGTAGCCCAGCTTGCACAGCCTAAAATCCGGCCCTGGGTTGCTCCCACACTGCCACTGGCGAAACACCCAATCCTTGCCCATAATCTACCACCAAGCCCAGGAACCAACTGAGATGCCCGTGCAGGCAAAAACACCCAAACCCCCATTTTGAGAGATTGCTCCCACACTGCCACGGATGAGACTCGATCTTTGGTCTCTTGTGACAAATTAAATTTCATCTATGTGACCAGTTGAGCTACTCATGCGGGCTGAAACACCCAAACATGTTTAGGTCATTAGGTGTCAATCTGATGAAAATCTGTTTTTAGTTGTATAAATCTGAGAAAGCTGGTTTTCTCCAAGACTAAGCACTACCCCTCCTAAGCATTGATAGAGACAATATAGCAGTGGCATACAACATAAAACTTGTATTGATATAAACAATAAAGAACAGCTCAAAAATCAAAACTACTCCATATAATCAACAGTAAGAAACCACAGAGTAGTTCCAAGAATTATACCGTGCTACCCCACCGGTCCTTGGGATCAACTTGAGCACCATTATCTAGCAACATCTGGGCAACATCCGTGAATCCCTGGCAAGCAGCCACATGGAGGGCAGTCCGGAAATCTATATCAGGAGAATTCACATCGATCCCAGACTCCAAAATCTCCTTAATCCCCTCCAAATCACCCTCATTTGCCGAGTACATCAACCTCACCCTTGGATCAATATCCAAAACCCCATCATCCTCACCATCTTCCTTCCCATCTAACCACTCATCCACAATCTTATCTGGTGCAAGGGATGACTGCTTCCCCAGTGTGAACCTCACCGGAGTCTTTTGCTCCATCTCAAGAAAATGCAAAAGGCAGGGCCACAACCCCCAAACTTTCAAGATTTTGAAATCTGTAAACTATTGAAAATAGTTGACTAAGTTGAGAGTCAACCCAAGTACCCAACTTCGGATCTTGAAGTTCTGATCTGGGTTTTCTTCTACTCTATAGAAATTCACAAGAGGGTATAATCAAGAACCAAGATTTATAGAGACAGAGAACTTAATCTAGCTGTTATGTACATATATATAGAAAGGGTTTTAGGAAAGGTATTGAGTTTTGGGAGCTTTTAAAACCCAACGTTGACAATTGCCAGCCTTCTAGGGAACGAAGGAGCGTGTAATCGCGGGTACGAGGAAGGTGGACCAGTAAAATACACGGTGACGACGCAATGAAGCTAAAAGCCTATAGCGTTGTACCGACGAATCTTTCATTACCAAGAAAATATAAGGCATCATTGCATTTATAACAGAAATACGGAGTATGTTTTCTTTCTTCTTTTTTTAGTAAATTCACATATAGCTAATAAATTTTGGGTAGACCGGGCAATTTGTGTCGTGTATACGGGTTGGTTAACAATCCACACGAACACGATAAAAAAACTAAATACGGGTACGATACGTTAACGGGTTCAAATTTTTAACAGGAACATAATTTTTTAACGGGTTAAATAAGTTGACATGATAGAGTGATAGACACATTTTGTTAACAGGTTTTAAGTCGTATCGACACTATATGACACAAAATTTGTTTAAACTTGTTAAATCTATATATATATATATATATATATATATATATATATATATATATATATATATATATATATATATATAAACAAAAATTTAAAGTTAAGTTATATAATTAAAAAAAAAAACTACAAATTCAATCCATCAACGGATGAGAAACGCTGTCCGTCCACGTGTCCCAGATCGGATGAGAAAAACTTATTTAAAAAATAACGCGGTGATATTTTCGTAAATAATTGAACTTTGAAGTGCAAGTAAATTGTGTTGAAAGTGAAGTAATAGTTTCATATAGTGCACTTAAGTGCAAGTAAAATGTATTACATGTGTATATAAAATGTATTACAAGTGCAAGTAAAATGTACACTGAGCATCAATATTAAGCGCACCTAAAGTTATCATTAGTTGCACCTAACGTTATTATTAAGTGCACTGATGTGAAAGACCTTATCATTAGGTGCACGAATGTAAACATGGTAAATTACTTGCACTTGTAAGTGATTTTATTTGCACTTTTTACTTGCAAATGTGCACCAGTTACTTGCACTTGTAAAACATTTTATGTGCACTTGTAACACATTTTACTTGCACCAAAATTCGAGTTATTTACGAAAATACTGCCGCGTCGTTTTTTAAAAAATTACATCTGATTTGTTGATCTGGACACGTGGACGGCTGTAAGTGGTTCTTATTTCTCTCCTGGACGATCGTTCTCTCATGGTTCTTATTTCTTAAATGTCACGGCTGTATATGAAGTGGTTCTGGTGTGGAGATGCTCCTAGGTGAAATATGGAGTTAGATCTGAGCCGTTGATCAAATATAGATCAACAGCTCAAATCATTGATTTTTTTTTTTTTTAAATGCATCCTCAATTCAAGAAACAAACTGTAAAAATGGTGCACCTTAAAAAGGAAAATAACGCACCTTACGAATTGAATGAAAACAAAGCACATTAAAAAGAAAAACAACGCACCTTTAGAAGGAAAACCACGCACCTAAAGCTTTAGATCAACGCACCTTACGAAGGAAAACAACACACCTTAAGAAAGAAAATCACGCACCTTAAGCACACAAATCATGCACCTTAAGAAGGAAAATTATGCACCTTAAATTTGTCTTAGATACAAAATTATCAAATTGTCACCGCGTTTTCTTTTAATCCTTGTTAATCCTAGACGTTAATCTTGGAAAGATCAATGACTCTCATCTCACCCACGTTCACACCTGAGCACATCATCCGCATTTAAACCGTATTATATATATATATATATATATATATATATATATATATATATATATATATATATATATATATATATATATATATATATATATATATATATATATATATATATATATATATATATATATATATATATATATATATAGATTTTGAATCCGGTGCAACCCCCCAATTAGGTGAGTTCGTGAGCACCGATCCTGAACATTCATTTTAATATTTTAACGGTTAGTATTTATTGTTTGTTTTATTGGTAAATGGATGGTATTGAATATAATTAGGGGTAGTGATGTAATTTTTGCAATGCATTTATTTCTTTCCGTTGAAATATATGGTTAAATATTATATTTCCTTATAGGTGGTGGTGGTATTTGTGTAGAATTTGTATTCATCTAAGCGATTCATCTCCACAGAAAACGCAGAAGAGGAATCGTCGCCAAGTAGCTTCAACTCCGTCACTCAACAGCTTCTTCTCCGTCACCCAGCAGCTAATAAATTAGTTCTAATCTCCTTTGAGACTTTCAAAAGTTTGTAATAAATTAGGTAAAGTGGTTATAGATTATAATACATTGCTAACCAATTTACACTACAATTAATAAATTCTATAGAGTTAATACCCAAAATTGTCCTCGACTATAGTGGTTTTTCTCAATTTCGTCCTAAACGACTTTGGTGACCTAATATAGTCTTAGATTTTTGTGTTTCGCTCAATTTAGTCCTCTATTTGTTATTCCGTCAAATTGGTGTTAAATAAGGGACAATTCAATAACATCAATATTGACCTCTCTTTACTTTCAACCTGCGAAGTGAGAAATCTCTCTTTCTTATACGAATTACACCCAGAGTTACTCTCAGACCTACGAATCAAATTTTATATTCGCAGCTTTAGAAGTGATTCTGGGAGTAATTCGTATAAAAAAAAAAAAAAGAGGGATTTCGCACTTCACATGTCTATGAATAAAGAGATGTCAATATTAAAATTACTGAATTGTCTATTTATTTAACAACAAATGGACAGAATAACAAATGGAGGACTAAATTAAGCAAAAACACAAAAGTCTGTGACGAAATTGAGTAAAAACACAAAACTCTGGGACTACATTAAGTCACCAAAGTCATTTAGGACAAAATTGAGAAAAACCACTATAGTCGAAGACATTTTGGGTATTAACTCAAATTCTATATAAATGTGTAACACTTTTTATATAATTATTGGGTAGGAAAGTATGAATAGATTTTAATAATCACAAGTATTTAAGAATGCAAAATTTGAAGGAATTGGATGATGTGGGGAAGGAGGAATTGAGCAAAATGGCAATGGATATTTATTGGCACAAGTTGCGTTCAACAAATGGGGATAAGCATTAGTAGGGTAAAACGGTAAAGTACCAATTAAATAATTTGGATATTTGACTCTACCAAAAAAATTTGGATATTTGAATATTCAATGAATGCAATTAATTAGCAAAGCTAACTTACAACTCAGCCGCAGCCATGAAAGGTTCTCACATGATTCATCTCATTGGCACAGATATATATTGAAGGAGATAGACGACTTTTTGCACATGATGAATATCATTTTTTTTTATTTTCGGAAAGGCAAAAATAGTCTCTACTCGAATATATATTTTGGATAGAGTATGGCTCTGTTTGGCAACACTAAGCTAGGAGCTTATAGCTTATTTTAAGCTACTAATAAGCTATAAGCTTTGTTTGGTAATGTTCCCAAAATAAGCTCCTAGCTTAAAATAAGAGCTTATTTTGGAACGCTACTTTAGGTAGCGTTTCAAAATAAGTTACTAGCTTCCTAACTTTTTTTCCATATTTACCCTTATTATTTTAAAGTAATGACATATTTTAACCTCATGAATTAAAACCCTTTCTCTTCCCCTATTCCAACTTTCACGTCAATCCCTTCATCTTATTATTATTATTATTATTATTATTATTAATGTTATTTTTAAATTAGCAATATGGCTTCAACCAATGACAATATTGGTATTTCATTATGGAATGCTAGATCATGATCATGCTAATAGCTTTATTTTAAAAAATATTTACTGTTTTGGAAGACGAACTGTTAAATTTTAATATGTAAACAAACTAATTTAAATTTTATGAAGATGTCCTTTTTAGTCTTTTTACATTTATCAGCTTATCAAAAAGCTAATTTTACCAAACACTTTCAATCATAACAGCTAGCTTAACACCTCTTCAATTTTCAGCTCCGAGCTTATAGCTTTTTAGCTTTCAGCTCCTTTTCAGCTATCAGCTCCTAGCTTATAGCTTTTGAGCTAGGTTTGCCAAACAGAGCCTATATCTCATAATTCTAGTTGATAAGGATTACAAAGAGATAAATCAATTTAAATTATTTATAATTGATCAGCTTAAATTATGAAGGGAAATACTGAAATAGACAGCTCCATATGAATGTCATCTTAAATCTTGATCTTACATTTATTATTATTGGGGAAATTAATGGGCACCTCCATATGAATGTCCTCTTGAATCTTGATCTCACTGAAATAATTATTATCACATGAAGTCGTACGTTAAACTCCTCCATATTTGCATTGCATGTGTGAAGTATATTAGTTAATATAAAGACAAAACTATAATATACAACCCTAAACAATTAAAATTTCTATTAATATATAACTTCAACTTGCTTGATTACAAAAGTTTTGAGACGAGAATGAATTTGTTCAATCAGCCACATTCATAAAGAATCTAATTATATATGGTAACACGATAACCCTCATCATAGTTTACATACTTTTGAGAGTTTCCTAAAGAACTTAGACCTAGTATTTTTTTCTTTTACTGATATTATAAATGTAACTTTTTTTAGATTTTTGTAGTCTTTATAAATTGACACTTTGTTAAGAAATTAACTAAAACTATAAGCTTGTGAAAAATGAAAAAAATCAGTAATATTCATATAAAAATTTAAAATACTGAAATCAGAATGTATTATTATTATTATTATTATTATTATTATTATTATTATTATTATTATTATTATTATTATTATTATCATTTCAGTAAAAGAATTATTATTATTATTTTTATTATTATTATTATTAACTCCCCCATCACGTGCTCAGATTCTAATTTTCCAACTTTTGCTGCCCCTTCATTAAGATAGAGTAAATACCGGCGGAGGTCCTCTGACTTTGTTGGCAGTGCCACTTTTAGTCCTCAATTTTTAAATCAACCACTCTTAGTCCTCTTACTTTTTGTTTCTAGTCATCTATGGTCCTTCCGTTAAACTTGATCATCTAATGTCGTTTTCTCAAGGATAATTAAGTCATTTCATAATTAATTTATTAATTATTATGTTTGTCGAGTCATACCGAGATATCCCGATGTCGTTTTGGCACAATCTTTGTACCAGCTTTTGTACGCCATTTTGATTCACGAGTTGGTTTTGTACACGTTCATAGCTGGGAAACCATTGTTTGACTATTCTGATGAGGAAATTAAGCATAATAATTAATAAATTAATAATGAAATGACTGAATTATCGTTTAGAAAACGACATTAGATGGTTAAGTTTAACGAAAGGACCATAGATGACTAGAAACAAAAAGTAAGAGGACTAAAAGTGGTTGATTTAAAAGTTGAGGACTAAAAGTGACAGTGCCATCAAAGTCGGAGGACCTCCGCCGGTATTTACTCATTAAGATATTATTTATATCTGACAAATCAGACTGTCAAAGCACCAAATGTACAATTACCTCAAACATCAAAATTCTCAACACCTCAAAATTGTACTAAAATGTCAAATGAAATCTTGTCAAGTGGCCAGCCTCTTAGGGGGTGTTTGGTTGGATGTAATTTGGGTGTAATTGAATTACAATTTTGTGGAAGGTTCAATTACGCCGTTTGGTTGGAGGGAATTGCAATTCCATCGAATTGCAATTCCCTCCAAATGCTGAATTGCAATTCATACCTCCCCCCTATGAATTACAATTCGGTGTTTTGATGGGAGAAAAAAATGTAGTGTGAAGACCATTTTACCCTCCAATATTATTTTGTCTTATTAGCTTTACTTCCTTCTTTCCTTGTTTCTTCTTCCCCATTCATCATCCTTTCCTTTCTTTTTTATTTTCCCTTATTCTTTCGACTATTCTGTTTCTTCCCCATTCTTTTTTCTTTCCTTTTTGTTTTCCTTTCGTCCTCTTCCTTATTCTTTCCCCTTTCTTTTTTCTTTCTTTTCGTCCTCTTCCTTATTATTTCACATTTTTACGTATTATTATTATTATTATTATTATTATTATTATTATTATTATTATTATTATTATTATTATTACATAAGGGCATTTCAGTCATTATATCACTTATTCCCTTTTAATTCCATGCCTTGTTCCCGCATACCAAACATTGTAATTTAAATTCCTACTTTATTCCCACCTGCATACCAAACAATGTAATTCGAATTCCTACTTTATTCACACCTTATTCTTTACCCACCGAATTACTATTCCTTTCCACCCTAATTCCTTCCTTCCAACCAAACACCCCGTTAGGGCATCCTCAATAGTTGAAGATTTTACCCCAGATTTTTGTGGGTCCCAACATCCACTATCTCACTCAATTACAAAATCTCTTTTTCCCATTAGTTTTAAGTTTTTCACAACTTTTGGTGGACCCACCATTTTATCTCCATATTTTAATTATTTTTTTATTTATTATCATTCTAGAAATTATAATTATAAATTTGATAATATTATTATTGATAATTAAGAATTTTAATTTAATTAATAAATATAAATTTAATAATAATATAAAAAATAAAATAATAATTAAAAAACAAAAATGTTAACCAAATAAATTTTTTTTTTAAAAAAAAAAAACAAGAAGCTGGTCGTTGCATTTGCAACGGCCAGCAAAATAAAACAAAAAAATATATATATAAAAAAAAAAGAAGATCTTCAATTGGGAGTGGCCGCCAGCTGGTGGCCACTCTCAAATCTTGGCCCATGCGGGTCACTGTCTAACCCCTTTTTTTAAAAAAAAATACTGACAAGTTGCTGACAAAATGTGGGGGTGTTGCAGGAGAAAATTTTCTCCAAAATGCAACACCCCCATTTGATAAAAGTTAGTTGGGTTAGATTTTATTGTTCCAAAATCTCCAAAGATTCTCCTATTGGAGATGTCCTTAAAGAGAATTTCATAACCGAAACGTCACTGGTTGGATGGAGAATTTTTTTAATTTCGAACAAGTTTTTCTCAAACATCATACGCTCTACTGAAATAGATTTCGCGAAAAACTAGCTATATCCGATCTTGGTTGGCCTTTCAGCCCTAGCCACAATTCATTATTGTATTTTGAGGAAAATATATTCTTTGCTCAGCATTGGTATTTTGTTTTCTATAGACATTGGAGACAATTTATCAATTGATAGGACAATTTTATTTTGCTACTCCGTATTATAGAACTTTTTTAATTACTCTTAGACTAAAAATGTATTATAATTTATTGAGTGACTCTCCTGTACGTGAGACCATCTCACATATCCTTATCCGTAAAATTAATTGGATTAGGGTTACACTTGTGTGAGACCGTCTCACGGATCTTTATCTGTGGGACATGTTGGATCAAGTCGAGTCAATATGAAAATATAAGGCAAAAACTTGTGTGAGACCGTCTCACCAGTCTCAATCTGTGAGACGTGTCGGATCTTTAATTAATAAGGTCAAAGATCCGACTCATTAATTAAAGATCCGACGCGTCTCACGGATTGAGACTCGTGAAACGGTCTCGCACAAGTATTACCAAAAATATAATGCTTTTACTGAAAATGTAATACTAATTAGGAATAAAGTTTTTGTTACTTATAAGAAAAAATGTAATATTTTTTAGAGTAAATACCCAAAATGGTCCCTCAACTATAGCTAAATTCACAAATTGATCCTCGACTTTCAATTTTAACCAATTAAGTCCTTAACTTTGCAATTTTAACACGATTTGGTCCTTCGAACACTTCTGCATTAACGCTCGCGCCCGCGCCGTCATCGACCATCTCCAGAAGAACCTGCAGCTCTCATCGGAGCACATAGAGACCTCCAGGATGACGCTGCACCGGTTCGGAAACACGTTGCCTTCTTCACTCTGGTACGAACTCAACTACATTGAATCCAAAGGGAGGATGAAGAAAGGCAATAGGATTTGGCATATTACTTTCGGCGGTGGATCCAAATGTAACAGTGCGGTCTGAAAATACAACCGGAACCTTAAAAAATCGACGATGGACCATGAAATTACATATATATCCTCAAAAATTACAGTCAACAAACTGTCAAATAGACGGAGGACCAAATCGTGTTAAAATTGCAAAGTTAAGGACTTAATTGGTTAAAATTGAAAGTCAATGACCAATTTATGAATTTAGCTATAGTCGATGAACCATTTTAGGTATTTACGTACTCTGTTTTTTAGGACAAATGTAATACTTTTAAATCAAAATGTAAAAGTATTACGTTTTTCCATATAAGTAATAATTGAAGCATGTGCCCCATCTCAACTTAAAGCCTAAGCTGATAGGTGGATAGCATATTTATGTTATATATATATATATATATATATATATATATATATATATATATATAATTGAAGCATGTGCTCTATCTCAACTAAAAACCTAAGCTGATAGGTGGATTGCATATTTATGTTTTATATATATTACTAGTAATTGTCTCGTGCGATGCACGAACTATTATTAATTTAACAAATTTACCAATTAAAATTTTGACATCCTCTGAATTACCAAAGAAAGTAATGGTTGTGGAAACAGAAAAACGTACTTGAGTTCTTGAGCTCATAATTAGTTTTATTTAAAATGTAAGTATAACTATACAATGTAATATTTAATTTTTTTTTTTTTGAAATAAAAGGCTAATTCATTAATCATAAACAAAAATGTTTGCAATACAGATCGTTAGAATGACAGTGCGTTCTTTACAGTCAGACATAGAAATAAATTTCCTAGCAATGTTATAGAAAACTTTGATCGCGGACTGTTTTATAAATTTGAAGCCGAAGTTGTTGAATGAACTCGGTGCTTCTTCACAGATCTGGTCAAACATAGCCAAGTCTGGCTCTGATGTGACCATTTTATCATTCCATGTTTATGAAGAGAACTCGCCAAAGAAACGAGAGGAAAACTCGCCAAAGAAACGAGAGGGAAACACTCGCCAGAGAGACGAGAGAAAACAAACTAGTCAAAGGAACAAAGGGATAACGTAGAACCAAAAGAAAACAAAATAAATGAAAAATATGATAGAAAACCTGTCAGATCTGGAGAGTCTCTGACGCCTTCTCTGAAAAAACGATCGGAGATAATCTGAGATCTAACGCTTATTCCTAAAACAGTCAGAGGATGGAGTCTACTAATGGCACCACCAGCTCAACCCTCTATTAGAGCGTCAGCCGGAGGATGGAGTCGCAGGGCCTTTACAGATGAAAAAGGGAGAGAAAGCAGTTGTTTGGAGAAGAAAGCAGTAATATTTAATATTTTTAAAAGTTTAATTATGCTATTATTATGTTGATTTTAAAGTTGATTGTTACTTGTATTATTATTTGAATTTGAATTTCTTTTTGAAAGGAATTTGAATTTGAAACAACTACTTTAATTATATAACTAATGTATTTAAATAAAACTTGTAAATAAAATATCAGGCAATATTAGTCGAAAATCTCCACCAAAAACTTATTCATTTGAAAAAATTATTTATGTAAGAACTATATTTATTTTATATCTAGTTTCTCCTCTTTATATATGTGGACTCAAATTAATTATAATTGAGGTTGAAATGAATATATACACAAATTATATTAAATATAAAACTTTACCAATAAATTTGAACACAATAAACTTTTTTCCATACTTCAGTATGCTTTAATATATATAGAGATAGAGATAGAGATAGAGATAGAGATAGAGATAGAGATTGAGCTATAATAATAAAGTATAATTTATAAAATATAAATACACATAATAACTTCAAAAATATATGTATAAATACATATACCCACATAATTAATGCATTCATACTTGCTAATCTTGTTTTTATCAAAATACATTCACACTTTGGAGAGAAAATTTTGTTGCTAGATTCTGTTTTATTATATATAAATATAAAAAGATAAAAAGATATGCTCAACACGCCCCTCACGTGTGTCCCGATTACTTTTGATAGGCTGATTCGAATCCTTGACCTTTGGCATGTCGCTGATACCAAATTGAAGCATGTGTTTCATCTCAACTAAAAGCCTAAGCTGATAGTTGGATTCCTCATTTATGTTTTATATATATTATATGCTCAACAGTAATAAACATTTTATTCCTTATTAGTATTATATTTTCCAGTATAAGTATTTGATATTGACTCGACCCGTCTCACGGACTAGGATCCGTGAGACGATCTCACCCAAGTTTTAGCCATTGGGTCACGATGAAAAATTAATATTTATACCAAAAAATGTAATACTAATCAGGAGCTGTTACTTATAACGGAAAGTGTAATACTTTTGAGGAAAAATGTAATATGTTTAAATCAAAATGTAAAAGTACTACTTTTTTTTTTTCGAAAGTACTACACTTTTCTTTATAAGTAACAAATATTTTATTCCATATAGTATTACAATTTTTCATTATAAGTATTACATTTTCATCTTCACCCGACTGATCTCACAAACAAGGATCTGTGACCTGGTCTCACAAAATATTTTGACTAATTTTTATTATATCATAACAAAATATATAGTTATAATATTTAAATAACATCAACGATACACATTCTCGTGAGGCTTCATATAAAGCAATGATTTATGAGTGATTAGATGAGGTAGCAACTAAAGTCTACTTAACTGACCTCGAAGATATAGTTGTACATCCACAAAGGAAAACATCCAGTCTGTGAATTTGTGGTTTGACATTATGGGGATCATGCATATCGCCAGCATATGAGTAACCGATCAATTGGGTGTCCTGGTTACTTTCAAAATAAAGACCGAGGTCTTTTGTACCTTGAGATGTCTAAGGATATGCTTTATCCCCTTCCATTGTCTTCGAGTTGAGGAGACACTACATCTAACAAGTAAATTTACTACGAAAGTAATATCTGGTCTAGTGCAATTAGCCAGATAGAGTAAAGCACCAATAACATTTAAATATGAGAGTTTAGGTCCTAGCACATCCTCACCATTCCCTTTAGGCCTAAATGGGTCTTTGTCTACTTCAAAGGACCGAACCACATAATCTGACTGGTGTACAAAATTTTCATCAGGGAGATTCTCGATTTGTAGGTTGAGACAAAACTTGATTTTATCCCAAATCTTTCATTTTGAATTCCAATTTTAAGCATGGACATGCTTCCACAAAATCCTTGTGTATCGCAATAATATTTATGTCATCAACATTGACAGAAATACACATTTAAGTCCAAAAAATCAAATATCTACATCTACAATCTACAATTCTAATAAGAGACAATAATGTTAGGCCCATAATTGAAACAAAAAAAATGTCGGTATTATTGTTTCTTAAAATGAATGGTTCATATTATTTTGATTTTAGTATTTTTTTTAATGATTTTCCTTATTTACCCTCTATTATATTATTTTCTTCTCTTAAATAACCAAAATTCCGTTAGTATAAACTTTAGTAACAGAATATTCCGTTAACTATTTAATATTTTTAACATACTCATTAATTTCTATAAAAAGGTCTTAGGTTCGAACACCATCACAGTAAGAGTTGGAATAATTGTTAAACATATACTACGAATATGTTAAAATGTATTAAAAATATATATAACATAAAATTTAACATAAACTTTGGTCAAATAATGAGTCCGACTAAATACATAACATTCAAGGTTAAGCATCAAAGATTATAAATCAAGAACTTTAAAAATCATTTGATTTTTATGCATTTGATTTTTAGGTTAAGTTTTTTTTTTTCGTTTAATTAATCTTCTTTTAATTATTTAGATCAGAACAAAACTTAATATTTCAATTATATTTTTACATTATTGGTATGATTTAGGTTGTTATGATATTAATATTTTTTGTATGTATTTTTATAATGGTATAATTGTGCATTACTTTACAAATATTATACTATTATTTTTTTATCAGACAAAATTGTTCTTACATCATTGTCAGACCTGCGCGACCTAACTACAAAGTTGTTATCATAAATATAATTATACCTGAACTCTAAAATGGTAGGACCATTTTCCAAAGAATTGACAATATTGACATTCCAATGGCTCCAATTGAACAAGTTTACACATCAGAATTTTATATTATCAATGCATGAAAACTTGAAAAGAAATTTGTAAGTTAATTTTTACTATATCATTATAACAATATCAATTGTAACTATATATTTTGAATTATTTATTATCATCCTCTATTGACAGTAATTGTAACAATTGTCATTGGCTAACTCTCAAAATAATTTGTCTCAACAACGAATGTAAATTTAAAAAAAAAAAAATCAATGATTTCATTATTGTTGATGAAAATTATGTATGCCAGTTTATTACACTTATTAAATTAAATAAACTAGTAGCTACAACAAAAATAATACATATGCATTTAATTAATTTAGAATTAGTTGTCTATAATGCATTTATTTAAGGAACTATTCATTATAAAAAATTTTAAAAGAGATATAATTTCATTAGTTATATTATCTTTATTTTCTATAATTCAAAGATTCATTACCTTCAAATTTATTAATTTATTATATTCACTATATTGTCCATTGTCTTCTTTTTACATTATCTTGTAATTAAATATCAAAGTTATAATACAAAATATGATATATATATATATATATATATATATATATATATATATATATATATATATATATATATATTTATTTATTTATTTATTTATTTATTTATTTATTTATTTATTTATTTATTTACCAAGTATTTTATACAAATATAATAAATATTAATATTTTGTTCAATACTTTCACATGATAACGTACGACACACATCTCACAACACATGAAAATGTAGGGGAAAAACTACCACTATCAACTATCAATAGATGCTTGTAGGATAAAGAGTTAGTAGTACAACTAAGATCTCATCATATATACACAACAAGGCAAATCTAAAGCTTCCTACACCATAATCTCATTGCACGACGAATCCATTGATGGTACCACCAGTAACCCAATTACACATGACACACTACCAAAAAAAATAAAAAATAAAAAAAGGACATGTACTAAAGATGAATACAATAGCAATGCAAACCAAAAAAGAATTAAGAGGAATTAGAGAAATTTAAACCAAAATAGTATTTATTTAGACTATCATTTTGAGACTAAGTATTTAGACTACCGTTATTACAAAGTTGTAAATATTTATTTTAGTGACAATATAATCAATCTCTCATATATTATCTTGCATTTATATACCTTAAATTACTAATTTAAATAAACAAATTCAATATTTATTTACTCATGCATAAACATCCCCGATATAATATTGTATTGATATACTTATTTAAAAATAATCATTGGACATTATTCCCATAAAAGAACTAGTTCATCTAATAAGAATTAAATGCCACGGCCAAAGCGAGATAACCGAATTCTACTATAAATAAAATAAGAAACAAAAAATTCGAGTATCCAACCGAATTCTAGCGTTTGTTTTGCACTTTGCATGATTAAAAGTTGAAATCCAACCTGCCCAATTCGAACCAGCAACCTAAGGATCACCTGTTCTGTAAACAACCAACTACAATCCTCTGCTCTACCAACTGAGCTAAGGTCGGTTGACATTAATTTTCAATATACAAATATATTATACTAGTTTGTAGGACATTAAAATTGAAACACCAATTTAAAAAATGCTAAATTACTAATAGCCAACATATGGAGAACATAGTACAAGATTAAGGTTCCAAATAATATAAAGGTTTCTTGTGGAGAGTGAAAAATGATGACTTATTGGTGAAGAGGAGAGTGGGCACGGCAACACATTATTATATTTTTAGTGAGGAAAATTAATATATTTTTCGTGTTCTTCATCAATTGAATTTTTTGTTGAAATTGTCTGAATGAGTTTAGCTCACTGGTTTAGTAGACAGTATTTGAAAGAAGAAAATAAGATTCAAAATTCGGTAGTTGCAGTGTGAAGATTATGTCCAAAGTGAACAAATTAGCTATATCCTCCAACCTGCCGGATTCGAACCAACGACCTAAGGATCACCTGTTAGGTAAGCAACCAACTACAGTCCTCCGCTCTACCAACTGAGCTAAGGTCGGATATTGTGTATTTTTGATATACAATTTTATAATACGGAGTACTATTTTGTATGACGTTAAAATAGAACACCAATTAAAAAAAAAATGATAAATTACTAATAGCCAACATGGACAACATAGTAGAAGATGAAGATTCCAAATAATATAAAGGTGTTCTTGTGGAGAGTGAGGTGAACTGGTGAAGAGGAGAGTGGGCACGGCAACAAATTATTATATTTGTAGCGAGGAAATTAATATATTTTTGGTGTTGTTCATCAATTATATTTGTAACCTTTTCTGACGGCTTGTTGGTCACGCCTTAGCTGAAATTTTATCGGTGCTCCGTCGGTGCATTGTTGACCTGCTATTGCATGTCACTATTACGATTTTGGGTCTTGATGCACTAAATTAATATATTAACGTGTCTAATTACAACTTTGAAAAGTTCAAGAGTCTAATTGACTTCTTACTTGAATGGTGTATTTAACCATTTTTCCCTTTTCTTTTCATTTTTTCATTTTTGAATCCATTGTTCAGAATTAGGATAGGGTAAGGGTAATATGTTTTATGACTACTATAAGATTCGAATCCAATAATAAGATAGCAAAAGTATGTACGCATATACACATGGTAATAAATTTCAAATTTGATAGTACATGCAGAGTATAGTAAAAAAGTCACCAGCTAAACGTAACCTAAAATTTGATTGTGAGAGGTATAATTTATTTAATTCTACCTTAGTAATCATCGTTTGTGTAATTGTGTGTGTATATATAGATTTTGAGTAATGATCTAACGGTTGTAGTTTAGAAGGAATAATTCTTGCCCCATGCCTTTGCCAAAATACAAATTCCTTATATCTTCATCACTATGAGACTAATCTAAAATCGACTTAAATTATATCTGTAAAGTTTCACTCTTATTTGAAGGACTAGTTTTTTACGCGCATTGCGCGATTGGGATAATGCCCAATGCTTTTTTTTAATAAGTACTTTAAAGTATATTAAGGCAGGATTATATTAAAATTGTTCATGCATAGATAATTGAAAGTTGAATTTGCGTATTTAAATAGGTAATTCTTCTCCCAAAGGTTGAGTCCCCAACCCCAAGGGCCCCCCACACTCCGACCCGACAGAGCATTGTGGGAAGTTGTAAATCACGGTGACTCAATGGTTCAGCAGACAGGGCCAAATGCTGATACGCACAAGGAATCTGCCCACTTTGGACATAATTCCCGCACTACCGCCGCCGAGGTTCAAACCTTCGTCTCTTCTCCCAAATACTACCCACTAAACCATTGAGCTAAGCCCGTGCGGGTTAAATAGGTAATTCTAAGTTTACAAATGCAAGATAATATAGTCAAGATTGATTATAATTGTCAATAAAATAATTGTATAGGTATAGTTGAAACCAAATACGGGACATAAGGGAGAACAAATAAAAATTAGGACATAAAATATTAAATATATACTAATATTGTTTGAGGAGATTCCAACATTAGGATTTGTGGTTAAGTTCTATTAAGACTTTAATATTAGAATTAGATTAATGGTGTAGTTATAATTCTATATTAGACTTTAATATTAGAATTAGACTAACGGTGAATTAACGGAAAAGTTAAATGCATAATCATATAATTAAGGATAAATTAGAAAATCTTAAAAGAAAAAATTAAAACCTGAACAATATGAATCATTCATTTGATTTAATAATTTGGAGGTCATTTTTTCTACCCAATGTTAATAATTAAATAAATTCGCTGGTCAAATCCGCTAACTGCTGATTGTCAAACAAGGACATTGCGAGGAAGTTCTCACTTTAATTTGTTGTGTGATTTGAATACTCTCATTGTCACAAAATCTCTCAAGTAGTTAATATGGTTGGCTTTATTAATTATATTTTTTTTTAATTTTTTCATGGTATTAATAAAATACTTGGTAAATAAATATATAGCATTATTTTGTATTATAACTTTGATATTTAATTAGAAAAATAGTGCACAAAAAAGATGATAGATAATGTAGTGAATATAATCAATTGATGAATTTGAATGTAAAAATTTTTACATTTGAGAAAAATAAAGACAATATAACTAATGAAAATATTTCTTTTAATTAATTTATTGATAATTAATAAATTTTTTTCACTGAATAAAGACATTGTAAGGATAATGTAGCGAATATAATCAATTAATAAATTTGAATATAAAGAATTTTTATATTGAAGAAAAATAAAGACAATATAACTAATAAAATTATTTCTCTTATTTAATTGATTGATAATGAATAATTCTTTTTTTTTTTTTTTGGAATAAAGGCATTGTGGACACATAATTCTAAATTAAAGAAATGCATATGTATTATTTTTTGTTGTAACTACTAAATTATTATTTATATAATTTAATAAGAGTAAAATAGAGTACTAATTATGCCAACTTTGATTGGGATGAGGTTCGAACCTAAGTCCTTTTTTTATTGAAATCAATGAGTAAGTTAACGGTGAACTAACGGCAATTCTTAAAATTTTAACGGAATTAGTAACGGTGTGTGGGTATTTTAGGAAATTTTAGTGTAAAATTTAAATCTGATCAATCTTTTAATTAATCTAAGCCATTCATTTGATTAAAATCTGTGACCGCCATTTTTTCTACCCATTATAGGCCTAACTCTCTTGGGCTCTTATTAGTATAGTAGAAAGAGTCTAACTCGGGTTCAAACTTCTGACCTTACAACAAACATAAAGATAATTATAATCATGATAACCGAACTTCAAAAAGAATTAGTCAAAAATAAGTGAGTAGGGGACTATTGACCTTTTGAAAAGAAACAAAAGTAAAAATTCAAAATTAGCCTAACAAAAACATGTTCAAATACTTTTATAAATTTATTGTCATGTGGATAATTGTTGTGAACTTGTGATAAGATTGAGAGGATTGGAAAGTCAATGTAATGCATATGAAATTCCATAAATTTTGTGAGGAAAATATCAAATATGGCCGAATGATATAAAAAAAAATAAAACATCACTAATTTGATCATGGAACATAATTAACGTAAATTATTCCCTGGTTTTGTGGCGGCTGCTCTCCTAAGATTTAGTAAACCTTGATTTAGTCCATGCAATATGGACTAGTGTTATTATTATAAACCTTTTTTTTTTTTTTAAAACGTTATTATTATAAACCTAAGATACCAAAGACTTGCAAGTTAAAAACAATAAAAAAGAGGTTCTAACTTTGCTTGAACATATTTAAATTCAAATCTTATAAATAAAATATCGAATGCTGATTAAATTAATTTCTCGTATGAAATTTAAGATACAAGAGGGAAGAATTATTTTTTACCCTCCACACAGCCAAAAAGTCAACACTGATGGCTAACTACAGCAGTTGGCAAATTATACCGTGCACCAGGACACACAATGCATTTTGCGCCCTGACCTAAAACGACATCATTTTGTATCTTTTCACGTGTCCTGCTGTTAACTCCTAAAAAAAAAAAGTCATGTTACGAATATATAGAATTGTATAATATAATAAACTGAATTTTATACCTGAAAACACAGAATTTCATAACTGAATACACATAATCTTTTTTGAAAGGATAATACACATAATCTAACATAATACACAGTACACATAAACTTAACTCTTTTAAAAAAAATCTCATGTTTCGAATGTACAAAATTATATAATAGAATGCACAGAATTTTATACCTGAAAACACAGAATTTTATAACTGAAAATTCTCATGTTTTGAATGTACACAATTATATAATAGAATGCACAGAATTTTATACCTGAAAACACAGAACTTAACAAAACGACATCGTTTTGGGAAGCACGAGGCGCACGGTATAACGATTGACAACATTTATACCATGGACCCAGATCCACCTTGCAAGGTGAACTCGGATAAAAAATATGCAATTTACATATTGAATGTTCACAATTTGAATTGTGAACATTCAATATGTTAATTGTGTATTTTTGGATCCGGATCTACATTGTAAGGTGGACCTTATTTGCGCGAATCGTCCACTTATTAATTGAAAAGACACCCTAGTTCCCCTTCAAAGTAGCAGTTTTTTTTTTTTTTTTTTTTTTTTTGCCTTTTTCTCCATTTGCATATATAGTTCATCTTGAAATGTGACCTATTTTAGTGCATGCCAAAAAAGAGAAGAAGAAATGTGCACAACAGATTTTACTGGAATTAGACAGAGAGAACATTATACACTCAAAAGAGTGAATTTCATTTCATTGAGAATTATAACTCACCAACTTCCTTCTTCCAAGTGATTTGAGGGTGGGTGAACTTGCCCGATTTCTGAGCAGAACATGTTCATTCCCCATTAGTATACATCGTTCTCATAGATCAAGGAAGCATGCTTTTAAACTGTATAAGCAACAAGATTATGATGTTCCTGAACTACACCGAAGATCAGATTCGATGAGCTAGAGGCTTCCCTGTGCAGATTTGGGATGTCTAGACCCCTCTTCGGCAGTCTTTGATTGCGTTGAAACTCGTTCAGGTTGGGATTCAAGAGATGTGGTACCATGTTGTACAATCTGTTGGCCCTGCATTATAACAAGTCAGTCTCAAAATACACACAATAAACGCAATCAACAAATAAACAAACTCCAATTTCTTAAAAAGGTTTTAGCTTTATCATCCATAATATATTACTTGTTTGACCCAACTTCAAAAAGAATAAGCTATGACAAACACTAGGGTCCGTTTGGAAACCCGGAAAATGACTTCTGGAAAACGTTTTTCGAGTTTTCAGTGTTCGGATGCAACAGGAAAATCCAGTCAACGGAAAACATTTTCCGTTGACTGGGGAAAATGAAACCATTTTGGTGGAAAAATGACTTCCGCCAAAATTTGGGGGAAGTCATTTTCCGCCAAAATTTGGGGGAAGTCATTTTCCACCAAAATGTTTAAACATACAATTATACTCATTTTTTCCAGAAAATAAACTAAACACATCAAGTTTTCCAAAATGCAACCAAACATTTTCCAGAAGTCATTTTCCTTCTTTCCAAACGGACCCTAAAAGGAGAGGCAAAACCCCACTTTTTCAAAAAGTTTAGGCAAAAATTTTTTTTTGAGACATTTAAAAAAGACTCTTTATCAAGAAGCTCTTGTTGGGCCAAACAAGGCACATGGACTTCTGAGATTTACGGAAAATTGGAGCTAGAGGTGGATACTCCTAATCGGTGTTAGAGAACAATTATCATATAAATATATTCAAGACAACAAGCATGTGCTGATGCGGACTTCTTTTCTATGTTACATTAAATGATCAAGATTTTGAGCAGATATTGCTGCTCACCTGATCTAGTTGCTCCTGCAAATGCTGGTGCTGTTCTTGGTGTTGCTGAACCTGGGGATATCCTCCCTGTTCTTGTTGTTGCTGCAAACTATGCGATATTTGTTGATTCAGTTGGTATTGCTGCAAAACTTGCTCATATCCTTGTTGATTCATTTGGTACTGGTAAGCAAGTGCCGGTGATTGATTATACGGCTGCATTGATTGGACCATCTGTTGATATTGCTGATTATGATATTGTTGCTGCATTTGCTGTTGATACTGTATCTGTTGTTGATATGGAAGCGACTGAAGCTGTTGGAAAATCGGGACTTGCTGCTGATAGGTTTGTTGATTAAAATACGGTTGTTGATGGGGGTAGGACTGCTGCATTTGCAGAAACTGCTGTTGATACTGCTGATATTGTTGCTGCAGAAGTTCGTACTGCTGCTGAGAATGATATTGCCACATCTGATCGTACGCTTGGCCTTGGTGTGCGTGCCCAACCTGTTGGCTAGTTTGCATTGTGTTTTCTACGGTATTTCCTTGTGCGGAAGAAACGGGTGAGGAAAACATTTGTGGTTGGTTTTCCGAGCCATGTTTAACTGATATATCCTCCTGAGCAGCACTTTCCCGAGGTTGGATGTTTCCTTGACCGGACTTCTCTGAAACTAGTGGGAGTTCGGGATCACCTTGACCATTCTGTGTCTGTATAGGATGGGTGAATTCTGAACTTCCACTGCTAGTTGAGGGAATTTCTTCACTACCATGATGATTGGAGGCCACAAGAACTTGACCCTCGGGTACTTGTTGAGAATCTGGGGAAATTTTCTCCAAAGAAACTGATTCCAGTTGCTTTTCGAGCTCAAGTTCCTGCGGACATAAAATATTCGTTGACCTAGCTTCTTCCTCAGAGGTTTCTGGAGGCACATTTGGTCCCGATGGCTGTTCTTGCTCAGGCAGTCTCGATGCATCTTCTTTGGATTGACGTTCAGAGATAGACGTCCAGTCCATCTGTTGAGGACAATCTTCTTTAGGTCGCGGATCCAATCCATCAACTAATTCCATTTGTTTCGATGCATCAGTTTTTGATTCATCATCAAAGTCGACAGAAACCTTTGGAGATAGTTGCTGCAACTTTTTATTTGCAACATCATCATCATCCAGTGTCGGGATTTGCTCTGCAGATACATTGCTGGGCTGTTTATCGTCTACCAGTGGAAGCGAAGGTAACTTCTCCTGCTCGGGCTGCCGGATTAGATCGCCGGAACTCTGATTTTTAGACGACAGATTAAACGGGACAGAGGAGTTGCTTTGTCTTTCTTTTGATGTGGGGTATTTATATAATGGATTGACCCTTATGAGCTGGGGAAACAATTTGATGTGAAGATTCCATGCCTTCTTTACATCGTGGACCGTTCCGCAAAGATCAACAAACTGCAACAGTTGATTGATGGTTAATTTTCTGGAAATGTTTTTCTCGACGCCTTCCAAAGTAAAGACATAAAAAGAGAAGAAAACCGAAGACATCCAAAAACTGCAATTGGTGCAAAACGAAACATAAAACAAACTTTGAGAGTGAACTCTAACCTCTAAAAATAAAGTTGATATATACTCTCTATCTTTTATATCCAAACCTTGGGATCCATCGGATAATGGAGAGATTGCGGTGGTTATAATTGAGTCCATGATGCTCAGTTGTTTAGCTCCATCATGCATCATTGCATGTCTAATCAGTTCCTGGAAAAGTAAAATCCATCATTCGTTTTGCAGGCCTCGGGTTCCATAACAGGAGGTTTTGAAATGGTTATTATTTTAAAAGCTTTTCTTATGATGGCATATTCTCAACAGAATACAGTCCTTAAAAAGATCTTACTTTGGCATAAGTTGAAGGGAGATTTTACGTAGAAGATCACAAGTTTGATTCCCAAGTCCCAACCCCCTCAGATGTATCCAAATATAAATAAACAAAGATCTTTCTTTGCCTATCAGCAATAAACATAAACAATGGAAAGAAACCGAACTATGAAAGCCAGCCCTCAAAATTTCCTAAAACCAGGGCCTCTTGACACTTTCAATGTAAAACCAAATAAATAAGAATACAGAGTAACCCCAGCCAAGATGGCTAAGGATACAAACTTGTAACCACAAGGTCACGAGTTTGAATCCCAGCCCTCTGGGTTTGAGCCGGTCAGTTATGGACAACCTAGGCTGGTTTACCTTCTTATGATCCTTTGCTGGCTAGGATCACAAGGCGGGGTTTACCGTTTACCCAGTGCACGCTCTCGGATAGTGGTTGCGGATTTCCCTCCAAATAAATAAGAATACTAAAGTACGAGTACACCTTAGAACTATGAATCTATGATAACCGTAAAAGGCATAATCAAGTAGCTGAAATTTTAGCCCCAGCACACTAGTTTGCCTTTCATACAACAGAACTGTTCTCTAACACCATAATAACATACCTCGTAAAGAAGTCTGCTGTCAGGTACCTGTTTTATTCCTTCTATTAATACATCTCTAGAAGTGTCTGCGCCACCTGTGAGCTACCAACGAGTGGATGCAAAATAATGTATCAAGAACTCAAGAAGGCATTTTGGAATTGACACATAAAATTAGTAGCTACCAATATAAAGACATACACACATATGACACACTGTTGATTGGCACACTGTTGATTACCTTCAAAGATTTAGCGTCACTTAAATGAATGTTGATATATTTATCTGCCTTCCCAGTGACAGTTTCATGGTCGCAATTCAGAAATAAACAGCAAACCCTTCCACTAATCTTAATAAGATACAGTAAGGTCTCAATAATTGATTTTTTTTGTTTTTAACTTTTTTTTTAGCTATCCACTGTATAGGAAGCTAACAAAAGTAAGATCTCAAATCATTTCTGTCAGCAGATGCATATTGAAATATTGTAGATTATGTGCATTTTCTTCTCCTAGCTAAAAGATAGTGTAGCTTTTTTAACCAGTCTCTCCTCCGATCTGGCGGTTGAGAACAAAGACATTGAAGAAGAATTTTCTTAATGATGGGAGGAGAAATTACAGTTCGGGTTTAAGTAAAACTATTTAATCACCACTTTTTTATGCTGCAATGTTGGGTATACTCAAATTGCATACCATGTGTTTAAGCCGATAATAATGGATGTATAGCTTTGGAAGAAAATGCTGTTTCTCCTTATCTGGCATTGCCCATCTAAGCGCTTTCTCATAAATCTCGCAAGCTGCTTCATCATTTCCCTGAAAATTTCAGTAGGCTAAGTCACCGTAACTCATTAGTGAGAAACCTTTTCCAGATTGAGGGAAATTCAAAGAACTTAAGACATACCAGGCGCTTTTCCATGTTTGCTTGTTTTACAACACTTTCAATGAAATAGATATCACAGCCTGAATCATAATTAGAAAAGGATGCACGAGCACCGCCTAAATCCCGTATTTCTTCCTTGAATCTGGCAGAGAAAAGATGGATCCCTGGAACATTCTGCTAATACATATTAAAATATGTCAAAAGTCTCTAGTCATTTTCAATTCACAACCCCAACTGGCTGATTTCTCTCCCACTATAGAGTATGGCTCATAATGACAAATCCCCCATAATAAACAAACCAAAATTCAATGACTTAATATATTAACAATTTAACATGCATCTGATGGATAAATTTTTGGTTTAGCAAGAACGAGCATATACTTATTAAAAGCATAATAAGACCAATCAAGCAACAGCAGAATATATAACAAATGAAGTGACTGATGTAGTGATGTTAATATGCCATTAAAGTGAATATTAGAATAAGTACTCAGAATTATTTATGCATAAATAATAGAACCTTACATTTAGAAATACTGTTTTTGCCCGCTCTATAGCAAACAATGCCAACTCTCGTCCCCCCTGAGCCTCCATGAAGTCCACATAGCGCATCCAGAATTCAGGGTAATTAGCGCATGATATCAAGCATCTCTCATAAAGTTTCAGTGCCTGCATACAACGTACATTGAACTCTGAACTATGACAAAACAGATATTCGAATAAACCTTGATGAAAAAGAAAGCATACCCAATCAAAATCCTCTTGCTTTTCAATAAAGTCAAGATACCGATGCCAGTTGTTTAGTTGATCATCGTCTATAGGAGTTATATGAAAATAACGCCTTTGGATATTTGATTCAAAGCTTTTTATTTTTTCATCGAGCTGGCATGCTTTCTGATACAGCTGATCACCAATAAATTTATATCTATGTAATGCTTTACACCTCACAGATATATCACAAGGATCCCAGAGGTCATTGACAACCTGAGAAATTTCTTTGTCAGATAGTGCAGATGCTCCATTATACAACTCTTCTGCTTGCACTTCAAGGTTTCCATCATTCAGAGATCGAATCTCCTCCTCCAAAATGATTACAAGGTCCTTAAAGCTGGAAAATGTATGGCACAATATTTCAACTGAGTCATGACAAAAACTAAGGTGACAACAGGGAGTTAAGCATACTGCATTGGAAGTTAAATGCATAAATATGAACATGTAACCAATCAAGAGTTCAGGTTGAACTTTATTTAACTACAATATATACAAGTTAGTATAAGTTAGTTTCTGTTGACTTGATGGTTAATATTGAAAACTAGCAACATGAATATTTTATTACTTTACTCTTAGAGATCTTTTAGACACGCACACACACACAAAGAAGTCTTCAGTCTCCCACTCTCCCATCATTTAAGTGTAACTCCCCACACTTTTCACTTTTGAACTTGATGTCAAAAATGTGTCAGCAAAACCGAGCGCACTAATTTCTTTTCATATAACTACAGCATTTAGATTACAATAACCCTCCAGTTTTATTGGTTTTTCTTCAGATAGGTAAATGTAAAAGTCAGACACTGCAAAACTCCAACATCAAGCAAATGGGGGGAAAGAAGGTACTTCTGTCTTGAGAGGGAAAAGCAGTTTCATTAAATACAAAATTAATAACACACATGGCATGCATGTACAAACAAACAAAAATCATTAACCAATATGGATGTCAACATGAGAAATAGAGAGCAAAAGGAAGTCATACATTTTATAATATTTCTGTAGTTTCTGTGTAGGGAAGCGTAGAGCCTGAGCATAAACTTTAGCAAGAACGACCCACTTCTGCTGGGAGAATTCAAATACCATGTATTTGTCCCATAGCACATGACAATAATAATCCTTCCCTACAATAGCCAAGCCTTTTCGAAACAATCTATCAAACAAAAGATATGGAGATGGATATTATTCAAATTATTATAAAGAATTTGTCTCAGTAAATATGAAATAACCACACTGACATGCACAGCCAGAGATGATTGGCAGCCAAAACAAATTTGGTCCTAAAAGCATCATCTGTTGATCACAGATGCATGTAAACATAACAAATAATTTAATAGTGGATCACCGGATCCATATGTTTGAATATACTCCAAAATATTTAGAATTCTTATGAATGAGTAGAAGACTGTGACTCATTGTAACAAAAGCAGATACTATTATGAAGAAGATACGTTTTGCTTCTGTACCTAATTAACTGAAAATTCTCAGGTTATTCATACTTCATAAGGAAATGTTCTGTGTATTATATGCAGTTGGAGTGTTGAACATTGTTCATGCATAAATCTGTTGTTATAACTTCCTCCTCCGACCCCCCACCCCCGTCCAAAACAGAAACCACAAAAGAACGCATCCTTTACTGTGAGTCTGTAATTTGAAACTCCAGACTTAAATTCTGAACAGGTACAGTTTTTTTCTCTTTTGTTGTTTGAAAGCTATTTTAAACTCTATTCTCAAAAAAATGGCATTTCTTCATGATCCATTTGGAGCCTTGATGATTTTTAAATGGGAAGCCAACTACATTACGGGAGTGATTTGGAAACTTTTACTGGTATTCAGTTAGAGCATTTTCACTATGCATGAATAGAAATGTCATAAACGCGATATGTGAATTTACTTTCCAAGAAAATTTTACTACAGATTATTATTGCATGACAATGTCCAAGAACTTACCTACGAACATCATCTGGATCATCAGAATAAGTTATGGCAAAGTGGCAATATTCATACCACAAACCGACAGAGAATGGTGTTAACTCAACTGCCTGCTCAAAGGTTTCAACAGCCTTATCAGCATTGCATAGCCGGGCCTTGTGATAAGCATATCGCTGCCAATACCAGTGACATAATGGGAACTTCGACAAAAGGGAGTCATAAGCCAAAGAAATCATATCTATGTCATCCTGAAAGAATTTCAAGAGCAGATTTCACTTGCACAGTTGCACCATCCATGAAACCTCAAAATAGAGTTGAATATTATATGCCCCATCCTCACCCTCCTTTCACCCTCATACACAAAAAAGCTAATGCACATAGCGAAAGCTTCTCAAAGACTGTAATATCACAAAAGAAGTATACACATAAATACTCTCCAACCACTTTTCCAAAGAAAAATTTTATATTTTTAATGGTTAAATATTAATTTCAGAGGAAGTTGATGACCTACTAAGTGCTCTACAATTACTATCACTGCACCGAAATAGATATCAGTAATTCTTGTGCACTATCTTGGTGCAGTTGTAATGACAAATACATATCATTATTTATTCCAAATTTCATAAAGAAAACTGGCCCTCTGAAATCTAACAAAAATGAAAAACAAAGAGTCCAACTACATCAAAGCCCATTGATTTCAGCAAATGTCAGAAAGTGGTATCCTTGAAAGACTTCTGCTTCAGTAAACAAAGAAAAGGAAAAAGAACTAATATCCCAAAGAACGGTCATTTTTACCTTTTCCATGAATATATAGCATTTCATTCAACAAGGTCTTCATCATTTTTCCGTTCTCAAACTCCCAAAATTTAATACTAACATTTCTTTGTATACATCAGAAGAAAACACAAGATAGAAAATTACATAAATCTAGACCACTCCTACCATATCAGCAAAAAAGAGAGGTTTAATCCTGTTAGGAGTGTCAAAAACATAAAGACCATGCAATAGGTGCTCATGAAACAAACCCTCTTCCTCAACTGAATGCAGAATGAGATATTTTCACAATCAATAAACAAACCCTCTCTCTATAGCTCCAGTACACTTACCCAGTGCATAAAAGGTGATCACAATCCTCACTATGCCTCAAACACAAAAACACACAGATCACATATTCAACTCTGTTCTGATATACTTGGGTTCTCCAAAGAGCATTTAAAATAGACACGGTTTCTGTGAACATGTCATGGAAGATAAATACAGTGCACAATGAATAGGAAATGAAAACTCCCAACAGGATCAAGTACTATGGATCAAGCTGTGTCCATTTCTCTCAATTTCAGGTTATATTGTTCTTAAATTCGGAATGTTCAGCAATTTCTACAAATTTGTAAGACCAATTAGTATTATTTTTCATACTTTTTAAAACACAAGTCAGTTGGTTTCTATCGTCACTTGTAACCTGTAACATAGTAAACCTCTTACTGAACACAAACACAAATAAGACACCAAAAATGCCCAATGCATTCTTGGCACAGTTCACACACCATAGTGCCTGAGACTTCAGTTCTGAACATTTTTGTGTTTAGACTGCTATCATCAACTAAACCAATTTCTCAAAATGCATTTTAATGGCTTCAAACTAATAATTGGTATAGAGCCCAGTCACCAACTATAAGGCAGAGTATAAGTTCTGTAGAATAGACAACTTACAGGATGAATTTTCTCAATTTCTGTGATCAGTGAGTTCCAAGCACCAAAGTCTAGTGAGTCTCCATTAATCAGTTGATGAAGTCTTTCATGGCAGCTATCTACAAGACAAGAAACATAGCTACATTTGTGGCACCAGACAACCCCAAAATACGCACACATGTGATAAGCCATATGCTCTCCTAAAATTTTGGGTAGAAGTAAATGTACCAGGGAAGTACTGCAGAGATCCCAAAATTATGGACATTTACATATATCAATAAACATACTTGAGTGTAAAATAATTCAAACACATAAATTAAGTGAATTTTTTAAATGAAAACAAACACTGAAAGAGTGATAGACTTTTTAAAAACAAGCAACTATTCCAGGGTATTTGCACCCAACTTAATCAGGAAAATTTTGATTAATGATTATAGTAACATCAGCTTAGTTAGTGAATTTATTCAGAATCGAGGAAATTATAATCCAGACGATTGTTTATGTTTTCCTTTAAAACAAAATCATTGCTACTTCTTTGTTTCAACGTTTTTTTTTTTTTTCTGAAAAATTGGTCAAAATGAAAAGAACTCTAATACCACTATTGTACTTGTTGGAGATCTGTGATTCAGACAAAAAGAGGTTTTGAAGAGAAATCAAGTAATCAACACATTTTCCATAAGACATCCACCAATTAAGCTTCTGCTGTAGACATTTTCATAGAAAGAGATATAATTTCATCATTTAAATTATAATTAAAGTTAGGAACCCTCAAAAAAAAAAAAAAAAAAAAAAAAAAAAAAAAATTGTATGCCGATGTATAATGTAAGAGATAAGTACATATCCATGTACAAGCATTTATGAACACCCGTTTCTTCAATGAAAACCAAGAATCCAAGTGTGAAAATTAGTAGGATTATAAACCTGCAACTGATTGAGCTTCCTCTAAAGCATTTTCCATTACGACATCACCTTGAACTTTCCTACTTTCTGCATTAAATTCAAACGCGGAGATGCAAACTCGTTAAGGTCACTGCAAAAGATTCAAACTTTGGACATATATCCTGAAATGGCACCCCCGCATACACACATAACAATCTAAAACCATCGAGCCGAGATGAAACATCAGAGTTTAAGTGAGAAAATAGGTAGCTGAGCTTGAACCTTCAGAGAATTGGGGTCTGTTTGCGGCATCGGAACTCTGAGAATCCATGTAAAGCCAGAGAGAGTGAGAGATTACTGACACCGGAACTAGTTCCCGTCGTCGAGAACTACGACAACTATGACATCACACTCGATGTACGGAAAGGTAGGCGGCTACAGGTGCCGGAAAACGAGAGTGTCAATGGAGAGCATCCGAGCTTATTGGATGATAATTTTCATTTGATTGGGTAATTGGGGTTTAAGGTCGTAGAGATCAAGCCGAAATTATTCGGTAGCAAATCTTGCACTTCTGTATTATTTATTGTATTCAAACTTGTTTTTGCCAAAGACTCGTGGTCACTCAAGAGGCATGAACTAAAAAAAAAAAACTTGTTTTAGTTTTGACATCTACATCTATATTTATCGAGTTAATAGCTAATATAGTCCTCGATTAGAGTAGTTTTACTCAATTTAATTCTAAATAATTTTTTTATGCTCAATTTAGTTCTCGACTTTGATATTTTTACATAATTTAGTCATTTGTTAAAATTTATGTTAATTGACTGTTAGAAATAAGGTCCTAATGATAATTTCTATCACTGTATGCAAATATTTATTTATTTATTTATTTATTTATTTAGGGTTGAAATTGACTTGGGGATAAAGATCTCCACTTCTGCGTGGAGTTTAATAAGGGGAAGAAGAATGAATAATCTCAAATGAGATGAATGATGAGAAATTATCATTAATACCTTATTTCTAACCGTCAACTAGCAGAATTTGCAACAAAGTACTAAAATGTGTAAAACCATCAAAGTCGATGACTAAATTGAGCACAAAAAGTTATTTAGGACTAAATGAGTAAAACCAATATAGTTGATGACTATATTGGGTATTAACTCTATATTTATCTATACAAATCTAAGAGGTGTATTCAATCAAGACTTTTAAACACTTTCAAAGACTTTTATGGGCTGTTTGGTTCACGAAATAGGCCTGGAATGGCATAGCCTATTTCTCTGTTTGGTAACCACTTGTATTTCCAGGAACATTGTTTCTGGGAATGACCTATTCCCCTTGCAAGGGGAATAGAGATTCCTAAGGGACCCCTGGTATTAGACTATTCCTGAGTTCTAAAGAATAGCCTAAAGTTTCTATTTCTTATTTTACCCCCAATTAAATTTATTTCCTATTTCACCATCGCCGCCTCCACCACCGCCACCGCCACAACCACCATCACCACCGCCGCCAGCACCACCACCCCAGCACCGCCACCGCCACCGCCGCCGCCGTCCCCACCACCACCAGCACTGCTGCCACCACTATCGCCACTACCGCCGCCACCGCCCACTATAGCCACCGTCGCCGCCCACTATAGCCACCGCCGCTGCCGCCACCATCGCCGCCGCCGCCACCACCACCACCACCATCGCCATCATCACATATTTTTATAAGGGTATTTATGTCTTTTAAAACATATTTCATTTCTATTCATTAAATCAACCAAACACTATAATATAATTCATAAAGTCTATTCCTTCCGCGAACCAAACAATATAATACAATTCCTATTCTATTATTTGCTTATTCCATTCCTTATGGAATAGCATTCCTATTACCTCAAAAATCATTCCATGAACCAAACGTGTTGTTAAAGTGATGAATTTTAAATGATTCTTATAGAACTTTTATAAGCTTTCTTAAAATCCTTTAAACTTTCATCACGAGTCTATACAAATTCGTATGACAAATATTTATAGATTTTTAAAAACATTTTCGTATTAAAAAGTCTATAAAATTATTAAATTTCTAAATTAAATACACCCTTGCAAATATTCGATAATTTCTATTAATACATTATTTATTATTTTTTACAAAAATATATTTTTATAAATCATAAATAAATTAATGCATTGCAAAAAATAAAAAGAAAATAAAAAATAAATATTTATTGTCACAAAAATAGAGTATATTATACATAAAAAATATAATCAATTTTCACTAAATATAACCAATAAAATATTTATTGAACTAATGAAACAACAAATGTTAAGTAATATAATTATCAAAATGTCTTGAATGAAAAATGTAGGAATTAAGGTATTCATCTTGTTAGTACAATTATATTTGATTGACATTGCTTTCACCTTGTTCATGTCTCTCCACATATTCAAAGCTATTTTAGCCTGCATGCTCTCGTTGTTGCTCTTGAGATTCAAATAATTGATCAAAATTATCTACCTCATTCATTGGGAAATGTGAAAGAGATTCATTATTATTTAGCTCAATTGGAAATACATCATATAGCTACAACACTCCCTGCGAAGAAAATTATGGTGCCAACAATGCATAATTTCCATTAACTTTATTTTTACCTTTACTCATTTCTTGATGTACATCTTCCATTTATAATTACTATAAAATAAATGAGAATCTCTCAAAATATTCAACTTAACACAAATACATATATTAATAATTAATGAGCATTCAATTACATAAAATTATGTTAATTATATATATACAAAAATTGAGTTAAAATTTTGGGTATGTTAATTCTGTTGCGACCAACAACAGCTTGCTACTGGTCGCAGCAAAAGATTTATGTTGTTCGCAGCAAAAATCTATGGCAAACAGCAAAAATATTTGCTGTAAACAACCGCAAATAATAATTTTTGTTATGATTTATTTTATAAATATGTATGAAAATAAAGAGATAAAATAAAAAGTATATGAGTATTTATGAGAGGTTTGAAACGTACGGTAAAATTTGATAGAAATCGATGAAAAGTTTGTCTAGTTAGATAGAGGAAAAAAAGTTTGTAGAGAAAGTTGAAAAGTTTGGGTTGGAGGGTTGAATTTCATCTATTTATATTGATGAAGAAAAAAATCTATAGAAATCCTATTATGATAAAGTCTATAAAAGTTAATAAGTTACTATATTAAAGTCTGAACCGAATACTAGTATACTTTTAAAATTTTTTGAAAAGTCTTAATCGAATACCGATAAACTTTTAAAGAGTCTTTAAAAGTCTAAATTGAATACCACCAAACTTTTAATAAAAATCTTTGAAAGTCATTAAAAGTCTTTATTGAATACACTCCCCTAATAAAAACCAATTAAGTTAGGCCTTAACGGGAACTAAAAAAAAATATTGGTGCAATTCATTGTTGAAATTAATGGTTCATATTATTTTGATTTTAGTATTTTTTTTTAATTATTTTCATATTTTATCCTCTGTTATATCATATACTTTTTCTAAATACCCTTGTATTCTGTTAGTGTAGACTTTAGTAACAGAATATTTCGTTAACTATTTGTTATTATTAACTAGTCATTAATTTTCATAAGGAAGGCCTTAGGTAAGTTAGGTTTGAACCTCATCCCAATCAAAATTGACATCATTGTTAAACATATATTATGAATATGTTAGAGTGTATTAAAAATACAATTTAAAATTTAACATGAACCTTGGTCAATTATTTAGAATCACGCATTGGGCAATGCAGATTTGGTTTTGTTTTTGAAGGTGCACTGCGCCAAGACACTAAAATTGCAGTGAAGCACACCAAAGGACTAGATTGAATAGAATTTGTTTCTGGAGGAAGTGGCAACAAGATGAAGCATGAATCACGCCAATTAATAGAGTTTTGTGTTGCAAAAACTATGCTTTGTGCATTTTTAAAATATTCGCTTTTATGAAAAAAATCGATAATCTTGCATTGATATACGTCAGGATACCGAATGATACTTTGATAAATTATGAAACACTAGTTTAAAAATACACATTGGGCATTAGGCTATTTGCGCAATGTGCGTATGGTAACTAGTGAGCTAAATAAGTATGATTTACCAGTAAAATATCGTTATTGATCTGACCATCGTTAACCGTCGTTGGCTACCTTGACCACCGTTCACTGCTGCCACTAAAAAAATAAAGCATCGATCGTTAGCGACTGAACAGTCGCTTTTCCACCGGAGAATATGACCAACTGTTTGTGACACCCCAAAAATTTATTCTTTAAAGCCGAATTAATTACATAATTAATTCCTATTTTTGGCCTCACAATTTCCTCTATAATTCCCATTGAGTATTGTTAAGGGACCAAATTGACCAAATCCCCTAGCCTTTTAAATGTGGTCAATGGGTAGACCTTGTGCTTTATTCCTTGTACTCTAGTCTTTAATTTTCTCCTAAATTGCTTGTGGAATGAAAATGTCCTTTTAGTCTTTTCACAAATTCTAACTTGGAACCCAAGATATTTCCTAGATTTCCACCCCAGTCTTCCTCACTTAGCCAAGAAAAAACCCCTCTCTCTCTCTCTCTCTAACATTCTAGCTTACTCTCCAAGCCACTCTAAACTCTCCCATCCTAACCAAAGAAATCATTCATCTTCCCTACCTAGAAGGCCATCAAGTTTCCACATTTCTCCATCTACAACAAGTTCTAGGCTTCTTTGGTTTTATTTCATAGCTTTTCACCTTCTTTATCTAAGTTTCTCTCTTTGATTGGTGGGTTTTGGTTTGTGTATTAAAGATCAATTGGAGGAGGACCTTCAAGAAAGATCTTAGGAGTTTGGGAAGTGTGGAATAGGCTAAGAAGGTAACTCATGTCCTACAAAATCTATTTACACTTGCTATTTATGATTTATTAATGCTCTTAGTGATATGTGCATATTCTTGTGATTATGACTTTGTAGAGCTTGTATCTAGGGTTCTCTAATGTTATTTATTGAGTTATTCTATGTATCCAAGTCCCTTTTGTTGTTAATGTGAGTTTTGAGGTGTTTGGACTTGAACTTTGAGCATTCTTGCAATTTTTCCCCGAAGTGTTTTCTCCTCTCTGTTTCGGTACCAGCGGGACCCTGGCGGGCAATTTGCCACCCGCCAGCCCACCCGCTGGTACAAGGGTAGATGGTGGCGGGGGGTTCACGGGTGGTTGACTACCTGTGGTACCACCCGCTGCGGGGTGTTGGGCGGGTGGTTTGCCACCCACCAAACCGCCCACTGGTACGTTGGTTCTTGGCCTCCATTTTGTTGATCCATTGTGCACTTGTGTGTCTTCGTTGATGTTTCGTAAGTCTAGAACGATGTCTTAAGTATCCTTGGTATGATTTGTAAGTCTTGAATCGTGTTGGTGATCCAACTTTATGTTTTGTTGGATTGAAGTGAAGTCTATGATATTAGTTTGAGCCTTTATGATTATCTTATTGATTTGCATGCTAGCTACGTTGTTTGTTGGTACTAGTATGTGTCTTCCTCGTAATGATCTTACTTATTCTTGATGAGGTTTGGTAACTTGTGATTACCCATCATTGTGGTCTTTTGATTTGGAAGCCTTTCGTTATTGTGGCAATACTTTGGAATGTCTCCTTTGCGTTCTTTCTTGAGTTTTTCTATTAGAACCTATCATTGTGAACTTGTACAATTGCGGTACCTTATCATGATTATTCCTTGATTGGGCTATTGTTGAGCCTTTATTATCTATGTCGATGACTATGTGTTATGATTGATATGAGATTGGCGGTAATGAGCTTTGCTCAAATGATTGGCAGTATATTATATCATGTTTAAAAGCTGGCGGCAAGCAGGTGGGGAGCATAGTCTCTGGTGGTATAAGGTTGGACTGGTGTATAGGGTGGCCTCGGAGGTACAGGTTGGAACTGTTATAAGGATGGAGAGGTGTAAAAGTTGGAACTTGACATAAGATTGGAACTTGACATAAGGTTGGAACTTGATCATTGATTATGATTCTTGAAATTCTTTGGCTTATGAGCATACCTTTATGTGATCTTTTGATTGATGCTTGAATACCTTACCTTGTTGATTATCTTTGTATACTTATCGTTGTCTCCTCGAATTGATTCTATTGTTTAGCCGTATGTTGGTCGGCATGATTGAGTGTATCTTTCGATGAGTCAAATGATACTTCTATCTCTCTTATGTTTTAAAAACTAGTGTTACTAAGGCTATACTTATGTATTCCAAAGTCTCAAAAGTGGTTTTCTTATAAAATATATTATATTGTACTCAACGCGTTGAAGTGGGTTACTTAGCAATTTTCGCTAACGGTTGTTACACCTTAATGCTTTCCAGGTACAGTCTAGTCGGTTCGAGAGTGCGCAAGTTGGAGCCGTTGAGCTAGAATTAGTTCCTTTGTTAGACCTTAGTTTTGGTGGCTTGTGAGCCGTTTTGTCGAACTTGACATTATGATTAGTTTACTTTGGTTGAAGATGATTTTGGCATGTGCATCTAAGTCTTTAACTTAGATGTGGCATAACACCCCAGTACTAATTGGTTTAGCTTCCGCATTACTTTAATGATTTTGGTTAGTTATTGCCTTATTACTTAAGCTTAAATGGTTTAATTTACGCTAAAAATCGGGAGTGTTTAATGACTATTTTTCTCTTAGTGCAAACTCTATGGTAAACGGGTAGTTTGTGAATTATCTCGAATAATGACTATTTCTCTTTTGCTTTTATCTTCCTAGTGCACACCAATTAATAATAATGACTTTTTATTTTTTTTTCACCTTATTTTTAACCGTAAAATATTTTCAGATAAAGCTAAGAACAATAGAACATCCACACTAGAGCATAATTTGGAGTTATTTGTACAGTAAACCTCTCAAGCCCAAGCATAATAACTGATGTAGGTGGAAGTTCTTTAAAAAATAATTGGCCTCCAAGGGGTGGAAGAATGTCAGAAAACTAAAAAAAAAATAAAAAGAAAGAAGGCAATGAAACGCAACTGCGTCTCACCGCCCACCCAGCGGGCGCATGTGATACACGCGCCCGCCTAGGCGATTATTAATTCTGGCCGTTGCTGGCCGAGCAACGGCAAGAATTATATCTGTTGCCAGCAACGGCCATACATTTCTAGCCGTTGCTGGCAACTATTACTTTAATATATATATATATATATATATATATATATATATATATATATATATATATAAGTACCACTTGTCTTCACAATTTTTTCACATTTTATCCCACCATCATTTTAGCATGCAATACTTATATTCACCACCAATCTCATTTACACCACTCAAATTCTTGCACTCCTACATTCTTATTTTTCTTATACTAGCAAAATGTCATCACCTCCTCCTAATTGGGATCTTAATTGGGATCCTATGGATGGTGATAGTAGTGATGATAGTACTGATGAATCAATTGCAGAAATTGATGAACTTGAAGAAGAAATTATGAAACACATGTTGCGGTTGACAAAGCTAGTTCAACAACATCAAAGTTCTTCCAACCCGAGAAATAAAAGACGATACTACAATAGGGACCATGCGGCAGGCCACGATCGTTTAGCCGCTGATAACTTTTCCGATGATCCAGTGTTCCCTGACGACATCTTCCGCCGACGTTTTCGAATTAGGAAAGAATTATTTTTACGCATAGTCAATGCATTGCAAAGTCGTTATGAATATTTTCAACAAAGGGAAAACACTGCTAAAATGACCAGTTTATCAACGCTACAGAAATGCACCGGCCATTCGACAATTGGCATATGCTACACCGGCGGACACAATGGATGAGTATCTACGCATGGGTAAAACAACTGCCATAAAATGCTTATTTCAATTTTGCCGAGGTGTCACTAAAGGTTTTGGCATTCAATACTTGAGAAGACCAAATGCAGAAGACACCGCTCGATTGCTTCACATGCATGAACAAAAGCACGGCTTTCCGGGGATGTTAGGGAGTCTTGATTCATGCATTGGGAGTGGAAAAATTGTCCGGTAGCATGGAAAGGTCAATTTACACGAGGCGATCATGGAGTTCCAACATTTATGCTAGAAGCGGTCACATCAACAGACTTATGGATATGGCATGCATTCTTCGGCGTCATAGGTGCTATGAATGATATCAATGTTTTAAATCAATCGCCTTTATTCAATGATGTGTTGCAAGGAAATGCACCGGAGGTTAATTTTATTGTGAACGGTACGGAGTACAAAAGAGGTTACTATCTGACATATGGTATCTACCCACAATGGTCGGTGTTCGTGAAGAGTTTTCCATGTCCGGCAGACCCCAAAAGAATATTGTTTAAACAAAAGCAAGAAGCAGGTAGAAAAGATGTAGAGCGGGCATTTGGGGTGTTACAAGCTCGATGGGCAATGGTTTGACGTCTGGGATGATTTTTGTATAGGGAACACTTGAAAGAAATAATGTATACTTGCATTATTTTATACAACATGATTCTTGAGGATGAATGTGAGCATGTAACTACTTGGGTGGACGAAGAAAATGAAGCAACAACAGAAGCGTCCCAAGGATCAACCGAAGAGTTTCAACAATATTTAGAAAGAAATGCCGAATTACATGACTCGCAATTGTATCATCAACTTCGCGCGGATTTGATTGAGCATATATGGAGCAACAACGGCAATTAATTTAACCGCTTTTTGGTATTTTAATTGTTATGTACTTTAATTTATTTTCACCGCTTTGTAATTGATTAATATTAAACCGCGTTGTAGTTTAATTTTTTAAGTAATTAGTTTTAATTATAATTTTATTTTATTTAGTTTAACCGCAGTATGCATGTTTGATGTTTCACTATTTCTTATTAAAAATTAAAATATAAATAAAGTAGATAAAGAAATAAGACAGAAGTGTCAAATAGGCTCATCTACTACTGTGAAGTTCTCAATCCCACCACGAATTAAATTAAGTGTCAAATAAGCCCATCTACCAGCTAAATTTGTTCGATTGAATTTTTTTTGCAAGTTGATAACATGTTGCCTATTCAATTATTAATATATATATATATATATATATATATATATATATATATATATATATATATATATATATATATATAATATTAAAAAAAAAAATCAGGACAGCCGGTGGCTGCGTATTTCACAGACAGCCGTGGTTGTCTAGCGAGGACAATCGGACAACCACGACTGTCAAACATGAAGTTCAGATCTGGACCTCAAACGGCCTAGAACGAGGGCGGCCGTCGCCGCAGCCCTCGTTCCAAACGGCCATATTTTGCAATATTAAAATTCAGGACAAAAAAAATGAAGCACATATCGAAGGCTTGATGGGTAATCGAAACCCTATGGAGCTCATGTATTGTGCAATATTAATATATAGATAGATGTCATCCATATTTTCATTTCAATTGGTGAATGCTTTTCGATATCTCAAGTGGATTCAGTATGGTATGAACAGTTATCTATGTTTCTACATACGGAAGTTGAAAAAATTAGGGATATTTTACACATTTGGTGATTGTTTATTGATTAGTTGAAGCGCATATCGAAGGCTTGGTGGGTGATTGAAAATTTGAAAGTTTGAAATCCATAATTTTATATATATATATATATATATATATATATATATATATATATATATATATATATATATATTTATTTATTTATTTATTTATTTATTTTTAATAATTGAATAGGCAACCTGTTTGCCATCTGCAAAAAAAGCCAATCAAACAAATTTAGTTGGTAGATGAGTCTATTTGACACTTAATTTAGTTCAGGGTGGGAATTGAGCACTTCGCAGTAGTAGATGGGCCTATTTGACACTTCTTCCAAGAAATAATTAAAATATAGTGGGTTAAATGGTGGTCCACAAATAACTGAGAAAAAAAACTTAAAACTGATGTAGAGAAGAGTTTTTTGTGATTGAGTGAGATAGTGAAAGATGAGGTGGATGCTGAGGCCCACAAATAACTCATAAAAAATCCCAACTGATATTGATGCTCTAAAGTGATTTCTCTAAACTTCTCACCTATGACAATCTTTTCAGTAATTTACACCCATCAAAAAGTGTAAATTAGACAATCTTCTCGGTTGATCTTAGGGTCCGTTTGGAAAGCATGCAAATGACTTCTGGAAAATGAGTCATTTTCCAGAAAATATTTTCTTTTCCGACTGCACAACAGAAAACTGTATTTGTGTGTTTGGTTCATTTTCCAGAAAATGAGTAGGAAAATGAGAAAATTTGTATACTTCAACATTTTTTTTTGAAACATAAAGCAACTGTATGAAATGATATGTTCAAGCTAGTGTTCCATATTTATTCCCATATATAGGCAAAGTATATGAAACAAAGTAGATCTGTGATGGAATTAAATCACTCAAATAGTTTTGAAGCCTCAGGCCTCTGGTAAAGCAGACATGCGAACCAAACATTTATTGCTGCAGTTATCCCCACGTAAGTGATTTTCTCCCAGGAGAGGCTTTCGTTGGTCTGATTTTTCTCGGAGGACTGCAAAAGGGTCTTGATGAGGAATCGTGCGGTGGCGGAGAGAGCGCAAGTCTGATTTGCACGATGGTCACCGGATGGAGATCGTGAACGGACTTGCCATTTATTCCGGTGGAAAGCAATCTGATGAAGCCCTTGCTAGAGAGATATGGGTTGAAATTGTGAGTGAGAAGGGTGCGAAAAAGGGATTCTCGCTGAGATTGAAGTATGATTTGGTGCCCCGATTTTGTATTGGATTTTGTAGATTTGGGCATTTCTTGAAGAAATTGCAGCGGATAGGAAATTTGCAGTGGAGAAGTCGCAGGCGAAGATGGTGAATAGGCAGAGAACAAAGTCTGAAAAATGACTTCCATAAAAAAAAAGGAAGTCATTTTCTGAAAAAATGACTCTATTTTTCACCTAACTTCAATTTTTTTTTTGACTTTAGTGTTTTCTTACTTACCAAACACTGAATACTCGGAAAATGATTTCCAAACGAGTTTCCAAACACACCTTTATTTACACCCATTTAAAATAAAAAATATGAATTAACTGTGTTTGGTTGGAAGGATAGAATTATGAACGAAATGAATAATTTTGGGATAAAATAAAGGAAAATGTCTAATAGACTCTCCATTTTTAAATGAGTAATACTACACATACTCCTATATTATACTCTATTTTTTACTCCCTGCTTAAATGTTACACTTTGATTCATTCAAAACAATATGAGCCACAATTTTTATTACTCTCTTTTCGTCTTCTTCCAATAAAATCAAGGCACGTGGAGAAGATTTACACGCTTGGAGTACATATATAATTTTCCTTTTTGAATAAAACTTCAAATTATACTTTCTCCATTTTTCCCAAATGTCCAAAAAGTGTTGTTTTCAGTCATCACTGTCAAGCTCACAGGCTACAACGCTAGATCTAGAAATATTGACAGATGGCAACCCATGAGGCCATGACAATGTTATAGTGACTCTTTCTTTCGCAGTTACCGATCCTTCATTCTGAGCTATATTGATATCTCCTCCCACAATCTTTCCCCAATTAGCCGGCGACAACGCAAAAGAAGCTTAAAGAGAAGAGAAAATGCTGACTCTTTCTCTATCCTATCCATCCCGCTCCTCTCTCTACAGCAATCGCTTGCTTTCTTTGAAGTCTCCTCCTCCTTTTCACCGCCCCACAGTTTCCCGTTTCTCTTCTCAATCCCCTTCGCTCCAAAGTTCCACCTTTCTTGGCTACAAATACAATCCC
Organism: Ipomoea nil; assembly: GCF_001879475.1. NCBI lineage: Eukaryota > Viridiplantae > Streptophyta > Magnoliopsida > Solanales > Convolvulaceae > Ipomoea > Ipomoea nil. Next base: position 76,181 of record NW_017617694.1, on the reverse strand, counting down.
CTCGGGTAAAAGGTTTTCAATTTCGTTTTTCTTTATAGCATTCATGGCTTGTGACCTTAGTCTGGGTTCACCTGTTCAAAAAAGTTTTGATCTTTAAATGAGAAATTCTTGATTTTTGTTTTTGTTTTCTATTTGATATGCTTCTGTTTCAGTGTTTCGGTTGATCTCAAGGGAGGGATGAATAAGAGACTGAGAAGTGGAGTGGTTTGTTACTCTGCGGCTCTGACCCCTCGGAATCTCCATTGGGTCTGCACTGTCTCCTCTGTGTAAGTACATATCTTTCACTGTTTTTGTTGTTATTATTTTTTTACTGTTTGGGCATCCTTTCTTATTTGTAAATGTTTGGCAATAAAAGTATAGCACAGTCTCTGGTCTTCCCTTTATAGCTGTTATCTTGATCTTGGATATTCTCATTTTCTAATAAAATTTCAATTTTATCATGGTTTATAGCTAAATGTTTTTTTTTTTTTTTTTTTTTCAATTGATTCCTACTTTCCCAAGCTGAAATGATCAGTCTAGAAATTTGGATTGGGCCTAAAGACTCAATGAAAGTATAAATATTTGCTTAGACATAAGACTATATGATGATTCTTTTCCTCCCTTTTCCTCTGAATCCTCACATGATTACTATTACATTGGGGCTAATTTTTAGGTCAATGATGTTTTGTATGAGTGTCAAACTTGCATGTTTTACTCTCACAATTCTTGGATTCTCTTCCTTAGGGTTTTGATGCTTGCTAAGGGAACTTCTATTCACAAATCTTTTCTTGTTCCTTTGTTTGCTTTGCAAGCCCCTTCAACTCTCGTCTCATGGATCAAGTAAGCCTCTCTCTTAATTTTTGTGGTTTATCGTCATGGTGAGTGCATGCTATTAAATTCCAAGCTTCAATAAACAAATTGAACATTGATTTGCTGCAGGGGTGAGTATGGCATTTGGACAGCATTCTTGGCACTGCTTATTCGCCTTTTCTTCTTCTTTCCTAGTAAGTTTTATGGTAGTTTCTGTGCTTTGTTATATTGGTCACTCTTTAAGTATTATAGTATACCCAATCGACATTATTTGAAACATGGAGTTCCCTGTTTTAGCAATCCTAGAAATGTCAGATAGAAATTCCAGTTTTTTTTTTCCGGGGTTGTTAACTTAAGACTTGATGAAATGAACACGAGGGACATCACTCATTTGGTATTTTATTTCATTTCTTTGACAAGTAAAAATGTTGCAGTATTCATCTTTTTCATAATGAGAAATTTCAAATTCAAATCTTAATACTACTAACATTTTTAGAGGGGAAAATCGAAGGAAAAGAATAACAATTAAGAATGAGGCAAAATCAGTTGTCTTACTGCATTGCATGGAAATTGAACCGAACAAGTGGCAATACCAATTTTGAGTTGTCAAAGATGCTCATATTAAAGATACCTGAGATTGGCCATCCAACTTCTTTATTTTCAGGTGAATTGGAACTTCCATTTATTGCATTACTGATGGTAATTGTGTCCCCTTATCAAGTTTCAAACTTAAGGTTAGTAAAATTCATTTGCTGACTTCATTAGCATTCTAATTTGTTTATATCGATGTTCAATTCCTCTTTATTACCCTTGGCAGGGGGACAAAGGAGGGGGTCGTTCTTTCCTTACTGATATCAGCGTATCTAGCTTTCGAGCATTTCTCACGGATTGGAAACTTGCGAAAAGCATTTGATCAAGGTTCAATCATTGCAACCCTAGCCATCTTGTCTATTGTTGTTGTACCTTGGTTGCTCTTGATCTGAACTGAATAGAGAAGCATCATGAAACTGGCTTCTTATGTAAATTATTGGGCTAATAATATCTATATCTTTTAATCTTTGACAATGAGGAGGAATAAAAATCACTATTGTCAGTTCATTTTGTTGGACTCGTTAAAAGTTACACCTTCACATTCTTGCACGATGCTTTAAACTTTAAGGTTTTATTTATTTATTTATTTATTTATTTTGTATTGCACTATTACTGATTCTTGAAAGAATGTCTCAAGGGTCAAGGGGAGATTGTAAAGTTTCAACCTTGTGGGGGTTTAGAATGATCTTAGTTTAAGATTAGGGTTAACGGTTCAGCTAATCTTTTAAACGCTTTCTAGCATTGAGTATAAGTTTCCCAGTAATGGAGTATTTGTCTTCAGAGCATATGTCGGTTCCCGGGGCAATGTACATGACTTCTTTTGCTAAATAAATTGAATCAAGATTTTGTGGTCTAAAATATTTATTAACTGTGGAATTAAAGCTATAAAATGCTGACTACATCGAGATGCTGTTCTTCACTATCTCCTGGCTTCCTACTGGTGCTAAAAGCCATACAAAGGTGAAAAATAGCAACTGCCTCTTGGTGGTTCAGGTCTCATGAGCTCTCGAGCATCATGACGATTCCCTCTGCCTCTTAAGAGAGATTATAGTGTGTGGAGGCGCTAAATGAATTGTTGTCTTGTTGCAACTTCAATGGCCAAATCCTTCATTTATTCTGACTTTAGATATGATTTGTTGCAATGAGCGATAGGATAGAAACCATGACACCTAGTATTAGATTTCCTGAGAAGGCGTATGCCGAGTTGGGGGAACCTGTTGGTGCTCCATAGTCTGTTGGTTCCGGAACATAGCCCGTTGTTTGTCCAGGTGGTGGATACGGGTTCACCGGTGTTGGTATGCTGTATAGGAAAAAATACAAATGAATATATACTTTTCAATTAAACCAATTTTTTCTTGCTCTAAGCCAAGTATTATCAAAATTCAATGTGATTTAGAAATTTTACCTTGGCGGCATGGGGCTTGGAGGTGGCTGTGCAGGGGGCATGGGGCTCGGAGGTGGCTGTGCAGGGGGTGTGAGTGTAGCTTTCGGTGATGCATAGTGACAGTTCCCAGTACCTGTAGGGATTGAAGGATAACATAGGGGAAAATAGAACCGTCATGATCTAATAGACTAAAGTAGTATGATAAGCAATGTTGAAAAAATCGCTCCCTCTAAGCGCCTAGGCAGGCGCCTGGGGAGCGCCTAGGCGGGCGCCTAGAACGCCTAGGCGCCGATTAATCGGCGCTTAGGCGCGATTTTTGCAACACTGATGATAAGTAATCTTGAATTGCCCCCGGGGCATAGTTGAGTGTGGGTGTAGTGCCCAGCAAATACCCGGGTTCGAACCCTGCCTCACTGAGGCACATCTTGCGATTTACCTCCTCTCATAGAACCCAAGGGCATGGGCGTGAGGGGCTTTAGGTTTGGGGTTCAAACTTAAGTATTCTTGAATCTATGAGATAATGGTTTTGCATAAGATCTAGAGCTGACTGCATAGGATATATAAACATAAGGTAGAAAACAAGAACTAAGCATTTAACCTCATTGCCGGGTTACAGTATATTTCTTGTTTTGATAGGTAAAGTCGGGTAATCTAAATGATAGGAGAAATTATTCAGACATGACGTGATTTTTGTACTAGTTTCTTACTTGGATCAGTAGTAGAAAGCTGTGCTGCTCCTCCAAAGACGCAGCTGGTAGGAACTGGGTTCTTTTGGTAGTAGTCATTGAATGCATAAGAGGCGTGATCTTTAAGTGTATTCGGGTTATAACAACTTGCGCCTTGCTGAATGGCTGCACAATCTGCACCGCCAAATCCACAAGCATAGTCCAGGGCTACCTGTAAAGCCGTCTCTGAAGCACCTGGGTTGGCAATACACCATGACCCGGTTGAGGTTCCAGGACCATTTGTTGGCGTGGGATTTGGGTTCGGGTTTGGATTGGGATTGGGGTTTGGATTTGTTTCACCTGGATTGGGGTTGGGGTTGGGGTTGGGGTTGGGGTTGGGGTTGGGATTAGGATTTGGATTTGTTGTGCCTGGAAAGGGATTAGGATTCGGATTTGTTGCACCTGGATTGGGATTAGGATTAGGATTAGGATTAGGATCTATATCTGGATTTGTGTCACTTGGCGGTGTAGATGGATTGATGATGGGAACATTATCTGGAGCCGTATCAAGCTGGCTATCATGCATCGAACCGGAAAAGGTAATTTGCTCATCTTGAAAACCTATTTTTTTGCTTTTCCTGATTGCTTCTGAGGGGTGTTTCTCTGATATGCTTGTACCTGAAGAAACAATAAACCACATATTGATTCTTTTTCTTCAATTCCATATCTTCATCAAGAATTTAACACTATCCTTGAACAGTCAGACTCCCACATTCTAGTATTTGGCATACATGCATGCAATCATCTCCTATAAATTTTGTCGAAAACTGCATCATCTTAACTCATAATGTTGGATTCAAAACGAATATTAACAAAAGATTGTATAGATATAAAGCACTGTTCTTCATGCATATTTCCATGTTTTAAAGCATGTGTAACTGTGTAGGCCCTAACTATGGGAGGCACCTTTAAACCTGTACTATACTCATACTAATTCCTGATCGCACCGGGCCAACCCAATTAAGGGGTAAAGTGCTGACCATATTAGTTTTTCCATACGAGAGGGGGTTAGCCCGCCAAAAACTTGGTATACACAAAGTTTTCACATGCAACACTATGGGTGCATGGTTGAACTTTACATGCTTTTATATAAAATTCTTGGGTAAGTGTATGGTGCCTTTTGGCACCGATGCTGATAATACCAGATACAATAATATCTACTATTTTTTCTTGTACCGGATACGATCAGCACTAGTACTAATAGTACCTGATACAATCAAGTATATCATACATGGTTGTGCCTAATACTATCAGTATTCGGTACCATAGAAAACTCTTGAAATTCTTATGTTCAGAGCAAATACTTCCAAATTTGCCAATATTATCTGATCAGATGTTGTTTGCTGCTCATACATCAGATGAAACTCGAGACACATAACTCGGAAAACATTACCTGGAAGAAGGAAGAGACAGAAGAAGAGACAGCATAGAGCTCCTGAACCCATCCTTCCAGATGCAATGAATAATATGTGTTGTTGTTAATGGCTCTGATGGGTTGATAGAAAATGGGTGATTTCTCAAGGAAGAGAAGCAATAGAAATAATGTATGCTGTGAGGGAGAAGCCATTTTTGGAGGGGATTGTATATATATAAATAATAAAGGTGTGAAGAATCAAAGGTTTCTTGGATTAGAGCAGAGGTTAGTGTTATGGAATAAAAGAAAACTTAGGAGAGGAGGCATTGGATAGGTGGGAAGTGCAAGCAAGGGAAGGTGCCTAAATAGGAGAAAAGATGTCTGGGGAGGGCCATAGGGGAAAAAAGGGGAAATCTGTTTGGAAATGCAAGTCTCAAGCTTTTTCAATGGTGGATTTCTGTACAAATAACCATTTTGCAGCAGCATGGTGTTTCACATACACAAAAAGGCCCTGGGGGATTAGCTCAAGTGGTCGATCACTTGACTTAAAGTCAGCACTCCACCGGTAGGGTGTTCTACCACCGACATTTTGAGGGCTCCCCAAGTGGGCTCTCCAAATTAATAGAAATGTTGAGATGGATACCATGTGTGCAAAATCAACGACAGAACTGACTGGGAGGCTGTTTGGATGATTCGTGATTTAGGATTAGTCTGGCGATATCATAAAACACAAAATTTGTCTTTCATACGCCCCACTGGGTAAGCTCAAGTGGTCGACCACTTGACTTAAAGTTAGCACTCCACCGGTAGGGTGTTCTACCACCGGCATTTTGCGGGCTCTCCAAATTAACAGAAGTGTCGAGATGGGTCCTATGTGTGCAAAATTAACGACAGAACTGACTGGAAGGCTGTTTGGGCGACTTGTGATTTAAGATTAGTCTGGCGATATCATAAAACAGAAAATCTATCTTTCATACCCCCACCCCCACAACTCTCAAGTGTCTCTACCTTTTTGGTGATGTGTACAGTGGAAAGACAAGAAACTGCCAACAAAAAATTGGATGTTGCAGACACCTGGTGCTTTCTAAAATGGACAAATCTTAAGGGATTAAAAAGATGCAAACTGTCTAAAGATGGGCTACAACCTTGTAAGTTAAAGGTTTCTAAGCTCATTTAAAAATTGCTTTTTGATACCATTCTTGAGATTGGTGGCTCTAATCAGGAGTTTGGTCGCAGGGTTGAACATTGTTTACGTTTCTTAGGAATCTCTCTTTCCCATGATGATAATATGATATTATATTAATGATCCTGTTACTTTATTTATTTATTTATTATTATTTTTTTCAAGATTTTATACAAGATTAATAATTAAACTTTAGAACAAGTTCTTGTTTAACTTTAGAACAAGCTATTTTCAAAAAAAAAAAAAAAAAAAAAAAAAAAAAAGAAACACTTTAAAACAAGTCCTTGTTTAAATTAGATTGTGCTCTCGAGCTCGGGGCTTGAGCTAACCCCACACCTTGGTTAATCATGCACCCCTAACAACGTTTGGGAGCTAAGATCATCAATTGTTATACTATGAATGATACAAGTAATGTTGCAGAAGGCGCTAGACGGTCGCATAATATATATATATATATATATATATATATATATATATATATATATATATATATATATATATGTTTCACTCAAAACGAAAATCAATTAAGAAAAAAAGTTTCAATCGACTCAGTTGAGTTCACAGTTAACTCGGTCACTTAGGCGGCAAATCGAGTTATACACCGATTAGTAACTGCCTACACCCCTTTTCGCCTCGGTTTAGGGGCACCTAGTGTCTAGGCAGCCGCCTAGATTAATTTTTACAACATTTGATACAAGTTCATTTTTCATATATTGTAAGTTAATTTATGCACTTCATCAAAATATAATAAATATATAATCTACAATATACTAAAAATGAATCTGTATCAAAATTCAACTTGCGAGATGAATCTCAAGATGCACGATATAATTTGCCCGAGACACCGAGTGAGCTAACTACTTCCTTTGTCAATAGTTTTATGTAATAAGCGCGCTAAAAAATCAAGCATGTTTGGATTGTTAAATCTAATAGTGCATTACACGAGAGAGAGAAATGAAACGCAGTGTCATAGAAAATGAACATTTATTTACATCCTGCCAAGAGTTTCATGTTTTCTACTAGTCTTAGGTTTTCAGTCCAAAAGCATCTCAAAAGAATATAATCTGATTCTGTATGGACATCAATATACTGCAAGTATCACTTTATGTACAAAATATCCTAGGACAAATCGGCAGATTTCTTCTACCAGATCCTTTACACGCAAGGATCACACCTTATGACCAGTTGGCTTTTTGGTTTAGTGAACTTTAATCAACTGCTTCCATCTTCGTCCCTTTTCGCTGTAAATGTTGTTTTTGGGTTGGAATTAAAGAACCGAATGAAGGAAGTCCAAGAGATGAACCAAACGATAAATCCATCCGGACATGGATAATGATCTGAAGTGGAAGAGCTCGGGAACCACGAAACCTATATACACACAATGGATTAGGCAATAAGGAGATTGGAAAATCCAAGAAATTAAAGAGATGGGTAATTGCAAACCATCGGAAACCTTGGTGCTATCCATCTTTTGGCTTGTGACATTTAGACAGGTGTTTGGAGACTTCGTTCCAAGCTGCAAGCATTTGATGTTTATATTAGGGCAAATTATTCTATGGACCCGGGTCCAAAAATTACACAATTTACATACTAAATGTTCACAATTCAAATTGTGAACATTCAGTATGTAAAAATTGTGTATTTTGGACCCGGGTCCATGGTATAACTGCTGGTATATTAAGATTATAGGAGGGCACTTCCCTCTTTCATTAGAACTAATGGACTGAAAGGTGCTTACCGGGGAGATTCCTGAAATCAGGCTCAATACCATTGCCGTTAATGTCCATGTGATTCGGTGTGACATACTTCCCAATAGTAACAACTACACCCGACCCATCTTGAAGCTCGAAGACAGATTGAATCAGGCCCTGCCCAACAAAAGTAAACAATGTATTGAGTTATTGAATACTTGCCACATCACTGCTCTCTATATTAAGGACGTATCCCATAGAAATTCCTGGGGATCATCAAAAGGGACAGACTAAAACTTTCACTAGCAGTATGCGTAAATATATTGCAATATTCTTTCCATATATTTTATTAGCACTCAAAATTAGAGTACTTGTATGAAGATTTTGAAAAATCCAATAAATAGTAAGACCTTTCCATAAGTCCGATCCCCAACAAGGACAGCTCTGCAGTTATCATGAAGTGCAGTAGCAACCTGAGGTGAAAATCATAATTCAAGGACTATTCATTGTGACAAAATATAGTATAGGAAAAGAGTACAGTTTGAGTAGCTCACAATTTCACTGGCACTTGCTGTATTTTTATTCACCAGAATCTGCATTAGAAGTCAGAAGGTAAAATAAACCATACAATAGAAGTATAGAGACAGAACTACCAGATAAGTAGCCAACTACATTTTTTACATTAAGATTTGGTGTTGCAGGCATTCTTATTCAGGAGATCATCAATGGAAACAGTGCTAGACCTAAGACTCCAACATGCAAATCTGCAAAACTATTTTCAATATTTTGTCCTATAATGCATACCGTGCAATCTACAAATACAATAGTAAGTTCCATTTTTTTGTCCCCAAATTTGAATAGCTAAGTTGCATTTCTTCCACCTCTTACAAACCTAGTGGTGCTCAGGAATACACATCACTGTCTTAAATTAGGGACGATTTTAACACAATTTGGAAGTTGGGAAATTTGTGGACCTTGTTTATAATAAAAGACAAAAAGGAGAGAATTTACTCAGTTTCCATATAACCGAAAATTAGTTACTCTACTAAGAGAATAGTTGCTTACAATAACAGGGGTAGTAATTAGAGGTGGAGCTTCTGCAACAATACTTCGTGTGTACTGTGGGTCCCTTCCAACAGTGTAAGTTACCTGCCCAAAATCATTAGGGTAAAGCAAGTTATTAAATATTAAGAATATATGCACATTCCTTTGCAATGAAGCTTCAATTCTTAGTATCAATAATTTATAAATTGAGCATACCGTCTCCCCTTCATTTAGAAAAAGTTTGGCAATTTCAACACCAGCCTGAAATAGAGAAAGTACAGTTAGGTATGATGATAAATTCCAAAAATGTCAACGAATGCATATACGACTCTAACTAAATTCACGTCTTATAGGGTCAAGGAATACTATAATGTAGAGTAGAATTTTTTTCTGAAACATAAGTGAGATGGAAAAGAATAACAAGTTGAATGCATTTTCTACAGTCTACTCTTGATGGAGATATGGAGACTCAAAATTATCAGTTTTTCCTTGCTCAACTTTTCATATTATTAATATATGTATTTAAGTGTGTGCACGTAGAAAGAAACAGAACAATAAATTATCAAATCAAGTCCAATTTTATCACCAAGTTTTTTATGCGGATTTCTTGGAGAAAAGATCAATGGAGGAAGATGCCAGGAAGGACAGCCTGAGAGCTCAAAAATGAAAGAAGGCCAATGTATGCAGCATACTGGCATGAAAATAGCAACGCAGAGACAAATCACATTTCCATTGCTTGTAAGCTACAGAGTAAGCTGCAGCTTTGCTGTTTTATTATTTTTGGTTTCTCCTTCCGAGCTCCACATAAGAGAGAAAATGGTGACTTTAAAAAAAATAAAATTACAGAATACCTCATTCCCTCTCTTTCAAATTCAACAAAGATCAATATCATCAAACTCACACAGCACTGAAATAGAGTGTTAGTCAACCCAATTTGCAAACAAACCTGTACTAATCCACCAAGGTTATCTCGGAGATCAAGAACAAAAGATGAGGCACCCATGCCTTGCAGTCGCTTCATTGCTGAAATTTTTACAATCATCAACGCAATAGAAATGAGGACAAGATTGTTTGACAGAGTAAACTAATCAAGTTAATATGTCAAACATGGTTTATCAATTCCAGGAAGGTACTATAAGCAAGAGTTGATGGAAATGTAGAAGAACCAATAAACTCTCATAGTAGTTAAAAATATTGACACTAAACTTATGGTTATAGAATAAGTAACATAATTGGTCATGGCTCTGCAAATAGCACTATAATGTCAAGGGCACATAAAATAAAATTGGAAGATCCTGATATGGGGAATCCTAGATAATTTATAGCATCAATATCATCCCACGGCATGCATATCTTGATAATACTCTTTAATATTTTCTACGAATTTCAAATCATCCTGCAATTGATATTTTTGTTGCATGACATGCTCCTGGTCACCATTTGAAAATTAACTTACTAATAAATATACTTGAATAAGCAAACCTCTCTGCATTATTCTACTAAACTGTTAAGGTAACCAAGCGAATACTACAGGTAAGAAGGAAAAACTAATTCCTTGGGCAAAAACATGATAGGCACATTGATGCGGCAAAAGTGTATGCTTACATATAAACTACTACATATGTGTATGGTTACATAAGACAACCAATACTTGAAGTCATTCGCAGTTGCAATAAATCTAATAATTGGCTGTGAACACAAAGCTAATGAATGTCATTATATAATAAGGAATATTATACCAGTAACTAAATCCTTTCTGGCCAATGCATTGAATTCTTTTAGGCGCACATAACCAACTAAAGTTGAACCATTTTCAATCTGCTCCAGCCGATAAAACACTGGGGTCCGAGCAATAGACTGTCTTTCAACATCAATCGATTGCACAGGTCCACATTTGCCATGCTTGACCTGAACACCATATCACAGATTCACAGGCAATTAAAATGAAAAATACTATCATTGGAACAACTATCACATTGATAATGACAAATAATTTAGAAAGATACATAAATACAACCATGATGTTAACAGTTGTTCCACTGGGACCCTGTATCAGCGATGATGCTTCAAAAGCAGATTTTCCCTTAACATCCATGCCATTAACAGACAATAGTTCATCTCCCTGGCAAATATATAAATTAAGGTGCATACTATTACTTCTTACAAGATTAAAATCAGACATTTAAAGGGAAATTATACTTTAAAAGAAGCATAATAAACAGCATACCTGTCTGACACCAGCACTATGGGCCGGGCCATCCAAGAGAAGCCCTAAGACTTTCAGTTTCACATCCTGATTGTCACCTGGAACCTCCCGAAGATTTATTCCAATCCCAGTCATATCATACCTCGCCATCTTGGAGAACTTTCAGAGGTGATGGTAGTAATATATGCCATGGAATAAAAACACTGAAAGGTTTGTTAGCAAAAACAACATTCATAATAAGAATCACAAGCAAATGTTGAAATACTTTGTGTACAATTACCAGAAATGATGACCACAATATGGTACGGGGGCATTCAGAACATTAAAAAATTAAAAGTGAGTAACAGACTAACAGGCAATCAAGGTAAACCAATTCCAATCAACTCTAGCAAATTATGAAGGCATGATAATCACAGAAAGTGAAAAACTATAAAAACTATAACATAAAAAGTTTCACCTAAAATTATGCTATGTTTTTATGATGTTCCCCCCAGAACGGTAAAAAAAGAAAGTAGTAAATAATAGATTAAGTTTGAATATGAAAAGAATACTAAATTGAATTCATCAACAACACCAAATTAACTGGTTCAATGCACATGGGAAAATAAGATAACAAATATAGTAATTGGTAACCAAAACATTCAATATGATTAATCAGAAACAACATTTGACTCTTTGTTTCCTTAATCTACAACAGGACTGTACGTTTCAACTTTTCTTGAGCATAATAAATCAAAGTAAGCCTTATACCTCTGCAGGAGAAAGAAACCGTGTATAAGGATCACCCAAGCTGGCCAACATCCTCCTAATGATATCATGAGCTCTTGGTCTTGACTGAATTGATGTACTCAAGATGTCCTCTTTCTTACTCTGGAGCAGGGAAGATTAAAAGAAGAAGATGAATGCATTTTCAGCAATCTAAGGACCTTATGGAACTATAACTTTGCTCAGGATCCAAAATAGGATTACACACAGAAACACAGCAGGGAGGGAAATAAGAGGTGCAATTTCACTACAGAAAAACAGTCAGCCATAATAATTAAAGCATTTCATGTGGAGCTGCAAAATTCTAGAACACAGAATTATCAGGTTTGGTTTAAAACTCAATGCCTATAACTAATTATTTGAGACTCTCCCATGCAGATAATAATAAATAATTAAAAAAAAAAAAAAAAGAGTTTCTTCTTAACTCTCTCTCTTTTAACAAATTTCATCAGGTAGTACAAACTTTTCTTTTCTCTTTTTTTTTTTTTTTTTTTTCAATTTACGAGAAAACGATGATGAATCAGCCATCATCTCACAAGAAAGGAGTGTGGACTTCCTATCCAAAAAATTCCTGTTCAACATTAACAAGAAAGGTAGTACAAACTTTTCTTTTCTCCTTCTGTTATCAATTTTTTTTTTCCTAAGAATTACATCATACATAACAGATAAGACATAAGAGGGAAATGATTACGGAAGAAAGAGTCTCACACGCCAAATTTCAGGAGACCACGAGCGACGGCTAGTATTGAGAAAGCTATCATTGACAATCTGCCACACCTCCGCCACAATCCCCTCATTACTCACCACTTCAGGCTCCGCCGGCGCCGCACTCAGCTCCTGCTCGTCTTCGCGGCAATCAAGCTGCTGCTCCTCATTCGTCTGCACCAGAGCAACGGCGGACAATCGGTCTGAGGAGAACTCGGAAGCGATTGATGGCGGAGAAATGAGAAGGCCCAAGGAGAGTGCGACGGAGACGCCGGTTGTGATGAAAGCTTTCTGAGGAATTGAAGCTTTGTGAAGAGAAGCAGTAGTTAGCCGGGACGGTGGCGGAGGCGGACGCGATGGCGATGGCGGTGGCGGAGGAGAATTTAGTGGCGGGAAGCGGTTGTTGCAGAGCGGTAATCTCATCTCCACCGCGTGTTACACTCACTGTGTTACTCTTACAATTTCTTATTATTTTCTTATATTAAGTTTTATAACCTTTTATTTGAATTCCAAATTTAATTGTCCTTTAATACTTCTATCTGAGATTAATTATAAATTTATAATGAGCGCATTGCTTGATTAAAAGAAAATTAAAATAAGTAGAAATTTAGTAAAAGTTTTAAATATTAAATAATTAATATAAAATAAAAATAATTATATTCAATATAATTAAAGATACTTTTTATAATTTGTAATAAAAGTACTTGTAAATATTTTTTTGAAGGAAAAAACATATCATAATTTATTTTGGGGTGAGGGCAAATAAAATCATAATATTATTAGCTCAAAGCAGATATAAAGCTAGGTTAGTCCACTCAGAATGAAAAAGTCATGTCCCATTCGCTTTAGCAAGGGAATGGACAGCGTGCAGTGATTTCTTTTTTTTAGAGATGTACTTGACCTTACAACCAATAATAGAAGAGACGAGACACGACTATCATGTGCTATAGTGTTAATATAAGTAGTTGTAAATATAAATATTGTTGTAGATAATTATAGTCTACATAGTCTACATAAAAATGATATCCTAATGATTTACATAGTAAAATAACTTAATTTTTATTAATGTTATATTGATGGGTCAATAAAACTTAAATTAATTATTTTTTTTGTTAAATATGATATGATTATAATAGAGTTATTGATGTTATCTAATACTCCGTAGTACTAAAAAAAAAAAAAAAAAAAGTAATGCAATTATGTTTTAACATATGAATTTTTAAATTTTTTCTTGTCTACATGATTGAGACCCCAATTATTGTTATATGTAATTATTCATCTTAAAACTCTCATTGATATTTTGAAATGTTATTTTTTTTCCTTATAAAATTGATTAGATAATAAAAAATTTTCATTTAAATTCTTAAACTATAGAGAAATTTTGTCTCATACATAATAGATCATCTTGTAATAAAATATATATTTTAATTAAAACAATATAAATAATTTATGCTACAACACATCAGATTTGATTTAAGTAAAGAAAATACAATATATTATTATAATAATTATAGTATGACATTCATATTATATTAGGATGAAGATTCAAAAAAATAATAATTTTCACTCATTGTAGCTAGTGCTCTAATTTTATGTTTTCTTAATACATTAATTCATCAAATCAGTCAAAAGTACACAAAGAAGATAAAGACTCACAAAAGACTAAAAATCAAGTCTCACTAATGACAGTGTTGGAGTAATCTCTTAAAGTGAATGGGTTCATTGTGTATGTACAGTGAACAAAAGTTTAGCATCTATTTGTCAATTGAGTTATCATGATTTATCTCCCCACAAACTGTCGGGATGAAGTGTGAGAGCGTTTAGGGTATGCGATTCCACCTTTTGTCACAAAAGAAAGAAGGTAAAGAAATGGAAGACTGTTTTCCTACAATCGTTATGCTATGGACCCTGTCCAGCATGCATGCTGGACACGGGTAACAATGCCGTCAGTGGCACTGTTATCTTCCACTTAAAAAAAAAAATTCATACCGCTTCGTTATAAGAGTATATATTCATAATTTTATTACTATGGCCCTGTTTGGTAAAATGGCTGTTAGCTGATTGTGTTAATTACAGTGTATAAATAGTTGATAACATTAGCTGATTGTAGAAAAGTGTTTGGTAAATTAGTTGTTAGCTGATAGCTGTTTAGTATAATTTCTTTTCTTAAAAAGCTAATTGAAAAAGTTGCTTGGAGTAACTTTTTGAATTTTAGCCTTTTGAAGTTACAAAAAACTAATTAACCAAACATTTATATTGATATTTTAACTAAATCAAACAATTAATAGTGGTCAAATAAGCCAAAATTGACCTATAGGCCAATTTTTTACCAAACAGGGCCTATATGTTCATAATTGTAAGTTCATAATGTCAGAGCTCTATGTTCATAATTCAATAACTGTACATTCATACTTCCATAACTGTACATTCATAATTCCGTAACCGTACATTTATAATTCAATAACTGTAACTTCATAATTTTTGAAGTTCTATGTTCACAATTTTAGAGCTCTATGTTCATAATTTTATCACTATATGTTCATATTGTAAGTTCATAATGTCAGAGCTCTGTGTTCATAATTTCATAAATGTACATTCATAATTGCATAATTGTACATTCATAATTGCATAACTATACATTCATAATTCCGAACTGTACATTCATAATTCAATAACTGTAAAATCATAATTTTCGAAGCTCCATGTTCACAGTTTTAGAGCTCTATGTTCATAATTTTATCACTATACGTTCATAATTGTAAGTTCATAATGTCAGAGCTCCGTGTTCATAATTTTATAACTTACATTCATAATTGCATAACTGTACATTCATAATGACACAAGCGAATAACGCCGTTAACGCTGTTTACGGCGAGACAAGTCAAACAACTTCCCATTTTATATTAGGTGATCCCATTAATGTTTTGTGCGTTACCTCTCCTATTTATTGAAGAAGTTCCATTTGGGCAAACTTTATGGGCTAAGATTGCAATTTCATGCATTGTTGCAAGCCCATCACAAATTAGGGCATGCAAGCCACAAGATGCCACTAGTGCTAGAGTTAATGGTAGTTATAGAATTGAAAATAGTATATCATGCCTATTTGATTTATACCATAACCCAAACAGCTATTTTGCATACAAATAGAACTCTTTCAATATGCACAAGACATTATGGTTTAAGAATTTTAGGGAATATTTCATTTTAATCTCTAGAATAACGAACAAGTATATTTTTAACATTATCAAAAGATATTAACTCAAGTGAAATATACTTTACTTACTTAGTTGGAATATTGACCTTGGGTGCCCATTGTTGTGCTTAGGAATTAAGCATCAAATCCTATAGCAACAGAAATTAAGACGTAATAAAAAAGATATTGTTAATGGTCACTATAGTTGTATTTCTTAGCGGCATAAAAGTCGAAAGAACAGTATTAAAACTATAAAGAAAGATATGGTATTTTAGTTAATCAAGTTTTACTATTCTCGATGTAAATTGTTGTCTAACATTGCATGAAATGTTACAATTTATATAAAGGAAAAATTTGTATTCTTTGAGCAGTCAATGAGAGTGAATGATGAGGACAAATTGGTCGGTTACAACCTCTATGCATTGCTCCCCTACACTCACTATTTCTGATTATTCTGTCCATCTATCTAAACATCACATGTCTGTATCGTGAGTTTTGTCTTTATTTATCTTTTATGCCTATGATTCCAAGCCAAACCCCACATCAAGTGACCCGCTAATGTTGGGTTGAGGGTTATGGTGCCTACATGTACACCACAGTCCCAACACGCTTAAATATGAGGTAAGAGACTTGTCTGAATTGATCTCATCATGCAAGATGCAATTTTAGTGTATTATGCGCAAATACATAATTTAATCATTAATTTAAATGCCAAATATACAAATTTGTTGCTTAATTAGTTATCACAATAACTATTTTCATCATCTAATTATATTTTAGGGATCAAAAAGTGTAAAATTTTAAAATGACTAATTAACGAATACATTTACAATGACATTCAAACTGTGGATTGACTTAAACTTGCTTTTTATTTTAATGGCTAAAGTGTAATTTTATTTTCGAAATTTATGATATATTGTAGATTTGTATTACCTTGCAGTATGAATTTTATATAGCTGTAAAGTTTTTTTTTTTTTTTTTTTTTGAATGCTGTAAAGTTTTATTATTTCATAATAATTTTAGAAATGCAAGAGATACAATTTCATCAAATACTCAATTGCATATGACACTAACAAAATTTTCATTATATCTATTATATTACTAGTCAAATAAAGTGTGTTGCACAGTTAAATAAATACTTAATAATTTTTTTAAAAATAGTAAAATTACATTATCAAAATAAATAAATATTACTACGATTTCATATATATTTTTTGAAAAGACTACGATTTCATATACAATGGGTAATTAAATGGTTAATTTGTTTAAAATTTTAAATCAATTGATTCTATTTTATTCTTGACGGTAAAAATGTTACCGGTAATAATAATATTAGAATAACGGATTGTAACAATAGTTGTATTGCTAAGTGTTTCAGTATGGAAAATACAGTGTGTCTTTGTCCAGAATATTGAACGTGTCCCCTCAAGCTGAGGGGAGCATCTACTTATACAAAGGTGCCAACGGTAACAACATCGGACATAAATGGGGAGCCAAACTTTTAATTATCTCTCATCAATGGTGGCATCAATGGTGGCTTCAATTGCAATAAAGATGACACCTGTTGGAATTCTGTCTGTTTGAGTTTTGCCCGTTGGGTTTCCATGTGGTGCCGGGTCAAACATGACGTCGGGCCAGATGCCCACTTATGATACGGGCCCTATTATCCTGTCACCAGTCCCCCCTACTCCTGAGTCTACGGATGTGTTTGAGTTGACTTGGGAGTAAGGCTGAATCTATCTTGAGACTGCGCAGAATCCTTAGTGATTTAGGATATGCGATTTTGTTTTCCAAATACCTCATGATTTGTGCTTTACAAATTCTTTCCCGCCTGAGCAATTTGAGCACCTCTCTATCAGCTCTTGTCACCATCTGTCGGTTTCTGCGGTTTATCGTTACCATTTTTTTTTTTTTTTGCGGCGATGGTCGGCTTCGGGCTGGGGCACCGCCACAGTCAGCCGAGGCACTGCGCTTCGGCCATAGCCGAGGCATGTGCCTCGGCCAGATGGCTGAGGCGTCACCTTAGCCACTTGGCCGAGACAAGTGACTCGGCCAGATAGCTGAGGCGTCGCCTCAGCCACTTGGCCGAGGCGTGTGCCTCCGGCCAATCGCGGCCGAGACGTCGCCTCGCCCGATCGTGGCCAAGGCGTCGCCTCGACTGATCGTGGCCAAGGTGTCACCTCGACCGCTCGTGGCCGAGGCGAGGCGTCGCCTCGATCGATCGTGGCCGAGACGCCGATGGTGGTCGAGACGTCGCCTCGACCGATCGTGGCCGAGGCGGGCTCCGGCCTATTTTTTATTTTTTTTATTATTATTATTTTTTTTTTTTGAAAGCGTTCCATGGATGCCGAAAATGAACTTGCTTCAATAAACAATATGGGTGGACCATTTTTCCGAAGACGCTTCGTAAATGATGATTATGCTTCAATAAACAAACACGGCCGGACCATGAATACAAGATATTATCCCAAAAGATTTTATAATATAAACCGGACGGACCGCAATTACCAAGCACTAGTCCCAAATGACTACCAAAATATTAAGGAAAATACTTAATCAAATGTTCTGAGTTCCCTACCCGATCGATCATCCTTGCAGATGGTGTGGCCTTGTAGATCCTTTCTGCCAATCTTTTTGCACGCTTTTACGTAACAACTGCGGGCTACTCGCTGGTCTCCTCTGACGACTCCTATCCCATTAAGTGTAGGGAACTTCATACACAAGTGTTCCACCGACACTATGGCCTTGAGGTTCTCCAGTGCCGGCCTCCCAAATATGATGTTGTGCGCACAAGTGAGTCTTACCACGATGAATTCCACGTCAAGTTTGCGAATGTTAGGGCTCGTGCCTATCTCCACTAGTAAGACCACTAACCCCTCCGTCTCCACTGAATCACCCGTAAATCCAGAGAGTGGGGTACGTACTTCTTTGAGCTGGTTCCTTGGTATCCCTAACTTGGTGAAGGCATCGTAATACATCACATTGACTGAGCTTCCCGTGTCGACTAAGATGCGGCGGACAATGACATTGTTGACGTCCATCTCAATCACTAGGGCGTCACGATGGGGTAACGGGCCCTCTGGGAGGTCATCATCAGAGAAGGTGATGGCTTCCTTTCTCTGTTTCTTTTCTCTAGGAAGACTCACCACTTCTCCCACGTATAGCTTCCGGCTCCACTTCTTTCTTTCTGCGGGCGTATCACCCCCTGCGGGTCCACCATAGATAAAGTGTATGGTGTGCTTCTTTTGTCGTCTGGGCGCCACCTCAGTTTCTTTCTCGTTATCATTCTGCTCAGATATTTGGTCATGTTCTCTTTTTTTGGCGTTCGAGGTGGACGGCTCGGTGCCATCCTCATTCCTCCAGACATTTTTTGGTGGATTGTGTTGCGACTGTTGCTGCTGCTTAGATCGCTTGACGAAATGTCGGAAGTAGCCCTGCTGGATGAGTTCTTCTATTTGTCTCTTTAAAACGTGACACTCATCTGTATCGTGGCCGGCTTGCCTATGAAACTTGCAGTACTTTGTTTGGTCTGCCTTTGGGGAGACCTTCATGCACTCCTCGGGGAATTCTACTATTCCCATCTCCTCAGCTTGCTTTAGGATGACACTAAGGGGATGGGTAAGAGGAGTTAAATTACACAAGGGGACCAGGCGGGGTCGTTCGTGGCCTCAGCCTTTTCCTGCGGTCGGGTGGTTTGAGAGTGGTGCCTGGCTGGGTGACCCAGCTTTCCCAGGCTTCCCACCTTTCCTACCATCCTATTCGTCCTTCTTTTTCCTGTCGACGTCCTCTACTTCAGCATAGCGGTTAGCCGTCCTTATCAGATCTTCGTAAGAGCGGGGGTGGTAGGCGTTCAGCTGCTTGTGGAAATACCATGATCTTAAGGCATGGATAAATATCGGGGTTGCCGCCTTGGAGTCGAAGTCGTAGACATTATTGACTTCCTTTTTGCATTTTATCAGGAAGCCTTTGAGGCTCTCGCCTCTATCTTGCTTCACTACACAGAGGTGAGAGAAGGATTTCTTACGATGTATGCTACCGGAGAAGTATGTCAGGGAGCTCTTGGACAACTCCCCAAAGTTTTGGATCGACCCATCCAGGATGGTGTTGAACCAGTCTTGGGCCGCTCCATCCAGGGTGGACAAGAACGCTCGGCACATGATGGCGTCCCCTGCCCCGATCATTACCATAGTAGCCTTGTACCTCGCCATGTGGACACGTGGGTCAGTGGCCCCGTGTACTCCTTGATGGCGGGTAACCTAAAGTCCCTCGGCAAAGGTACGTTCATGATGCTTGGGGAGAATGGTGCTGCCATCCATACCTCGGGTTCCGGCGACTGCTCCCGTGCCTCCACCCTTCTTGCTAAGTCCTCGATTCTTCTCTGCAGCCTCTCGACTAGGGCCGAATCGTCAGGGTGTCGGCGTGGGGCCGACTGCGGCTCCTCCAAGTGTCGGTGTGGAACCCGCTCATCAGCACGTCGCTTCTCCGCCGAGTGCCGACGCGGAGCCGGCTCATCGACGCGTCGCTCCTCCAAGTGTCAACGTAGGGCCGACTCATCAACATGTCAGCGTGGGGTCGGCTCCGGAGACTCACCCACCTCCTTAATGGGTGATCTCTCGGCTTCTCTGTTTTCGTGTTGGCGAGGGCCTCTGGTAGAGGACCCCTCGGCCCGTGATCATAATCCTTGCCGCACGGGCGCCCTCTGTCCCAATCATTCTGGTGTATATTGGGAAGGGCCTGGTTGTCGTCTGGCCGGTCCACTTCTTTGGGTCTCTACCCCTATTTCCTGAGGCCGCGGCGGGGCCACTTGGCCTTGCAGTCCCACCACTACCTGATTTAGTGCCGCCGTCACTGCTTGCTGAATGGTCGTCTGGAGGTTCATAACTTGGTTCGCCCCTCCATTGTTGAGTTGGTCTCGAAGGTCCCCGGGCCTCCCGTTGTTGAGCTGTTCTCGGAGGTCCCCTCCGCGATTGTTGGTGAGTTGGTCACGGAGGTCACCTGAGACATTGCCATTGTTCACGTTGCGGGATCCGTGGGAGCTGCGGGACACCATTCTTTGCTGTTGAAAGATGATTGAGTTGTGTATGTCGTCGCCTGCTTGAGTGTTGGACTCAGGCTCTCAATGAAAGCACCAATGACGGTAAAAAAGTTACCGGTAATAATAATATTAGAATAACATATTGTAACAATAGTTGTATTGCTAAGTGTTTCAGTATGGAAAATACAGTGTGTCTTTGTCCAGAGTATTGAACGTGTCTCCTCAAGTTGAGGGGAGCATCTACTTATACAAAGGTGCCAACGGTAACAACATGGGACATAAATGGGGAGTCAAACTTTTAATTCTCTATCATCAATGGTGGCTTCAATTGCAATAAAGGTGGCACCTGTTGGAATTCTGTCTGTTTGAGTTTTGCCCGTTGGGTCTCCATGTGGTGCCGGGTCAAATATGGCGCAGGGTCAGATGCCCACTTATGATCCAGGTCGGGTGCCAGCCCTATTATCCTGTCAATTCTAATAACAAATTCATCCCTGTTTTGTAAAATAATTAGTCTATCAGCCAATTTTGATTTATTTCACCACTATTAATTGTTTGACTTGGTTAAAAAATTAATATAAGTGTTTGATTAGTTAGCTTTTTTTTAAAGAATATATTAATTAGCTTTTTGTAACTCCAAAATGCTAAAATTTAAAAAACTGATCAAAACAACTTTTTCAATTAACTTTTTGAGAAAAAAAATTATACCAAACAGCTATCAGCTAACAGCTAATTTATCAAACATTTTTCTACCATCAACTAATGTTATCAACTAATTATACTCTCTAATTAACCCAATCAGCTAACAATCGTTTACCAAACATGGCCATAGTATATTAAGTTTGAAGTGCTCATAATCATATTTAACATTCAACAATTTACACAATCAAATAATCAAATAATCATAGTAATTACGAAATAAATTACTTTGTTTTGACCCTCAAAAAAAAAAATTACTTTGTTTTGTTAAAACTCAAGAAATAAAAAATTAAAATACATTAAATTTATTTTTAAGCACCACAATATTTGAGCTAAAAGTTTTATATACGTGAACATTGTTGGGCGTCGACCGGGTTAATAGAGATCAGTCTCTACTCGATTCGAGATGTGACGTTATGGCTTACCATGGATGGATGTGGTTAAATGGTTAATGTTCACCTACTTAACATTAATTGATTTTAAGTATGATATATCAACTAGATAGCCAAAAAACTATGTGATTAAGCGTGCAGCGCTGAGATCCATCAAATGGTATTAGAGCCGAGTTCACGTGTTCGAATCGATGGTGAGACGGTATATGAGTCCAGTTGCGGATAAGTCGGTCCAAGTCCAGTCCTATGAGGGGGATTAGTGGGCGCGGATGCTAAGGACCACTTTATGATCAAAGGTTGCGGCAGGTGCTGAGAGGAGGATTGTTGAGCGTAAGTCGGATTGGCCGAGTTCAGTTCATGATCAATTCGAGGTGTAGCGGTATAACTTACCATGGAGGGATGTGGTTAAATGGTTAATGTCCACCTACTTATCACCAATTAGTTTTAAGTAAAATATGATAATCAGATAGTCAAATAACTTTATTGTTAAGTGTGTTTGACTTACGACCATCACAAGATGAGTGGCCCAATTGGACAACAAATTTCAACACACCACATAGAAAAGGGAAAAAACAAGTTTTAACAAACCCTTTGATTGAGAATGGTGGTAAAATTAAAAAGTATTTATAAAATCCATCTCCTTCAAAACACCATATCTACTTCAAGAAAGCTCAAGAGTGCATCCAACAATCTATTCTAAGCACAAGAAAAATACTAGTTGAACCATCTACCCCAATCCAATCAAGATCAAGTCAAGAAGTTTTAGATTGCAATGACAAAGGGAAAGTAACAAGTAGAGGAAACTAGCCATGAAGGTCCTAACTACACAGTTATTGGAGGTAAAACCTACTTTCCTGAACACTTTTCTGAAGATTTTAATCGAATGTTAGAAAGTCGAGGGTTATTGAGGAAATTTTTAAGGATTATATTCGGGAAGAGATTTACCTGGATTTAGTTGTTGAATTCTATGAGAATTTGTCTACCAAACACAAGAAGGGAATTACAATGGTTACCTCTAATGTGAGAGGTACTAAAGTAGAGTTGACACCGCAGAAGTTATCTAATGGTTTGTCTAAGACGAGATTGCATATGAGTATAGTATTGCACGAGATTGCATCTGAGTAGAGTATTGTATGAGATTGCATATGAGTATATTTATAGTATTGCACGAGATTGCATATGAGTATGTTTATAGCATTGCACGAGATTGCATCTGAGTAGAGTATTGCCTGAGATTGCATAATGAGAATGTTGATGTAAGATTGAATATCGAGCATGATTGTTTAGTTACATTTGAAGTCTTGTATATCCAGTTACATGATGAGAACTTGAGAGCATGAGAATAACTTTCGTATGATTTATTAGCATGATATTACTTGTAAGCATGAGTTGATTGTTAAGTTGTTGTGACGCTTACATATTGAAATATCTAAGTTGTTAAGTCTTTTGTATCGAAGCATGTCTGTTGATATTATAGGTTGCAATCATATAGAAAGTATGTGATATGACTAAAGATGTCTATAAGATGAGTTTGCTGTATACGAATGTTATCAAATGTTTTCCAAAAGTATATTTTATAGTACTTTACAGGGTTGAGTGTGGTTATACTTAGCTTCGTGCTAACGGGTGTTTTCCTATTTGTCTATGTGTTGCTTGTAAAACCCCTTTCAAGTGGGCCCAGCAGTGAGAAGTGCTCGATTTAGACTAGTCTTTTAGATTGAGATGTCTACACTCTTTATGTCTTGTCTATGTCGTTATCTATCGGATGTTAGACTTATGATATTTTGTTGTTTTTCGATGATGTAGACATCGGGGTGTGTTTATCCCCCTTATGCTTATATAAGTTGATGGATGGTTAGTTATTTATTTATTTTCTAGTTCTACCCTTAGCCTGTGCAATCACTACGAAGTGGTGGTTGTGACGGTGACATACCCACTAGTTATCTTATTTAAGTTATTTATCCACTGCTTAGTTATGTTAATTATTGATTAGAATTGCAATTAAATTTTATAAAAAATGGGGTGTTACAAATTGGTATCAGAGCGGTATGAACCGCGGGAGACTTAGGATGTTTGACCCTTAAGATTGAGTATAGAGACTCTAAGTAAAAGTCCTAGGGAGGACAAGTTAAGAAAAGACCTCTAAGTTGAAGTTTTAAGAAGGACAAGTTAAGATGAGAACTCTAAGTGAAATCCTAGGAAGGATAAGAATAGGGAAAGAGCTCTAAGTTATGGAAATTGAGGTGAGAAAGACTTTAAGTTCAGTGACTAAGTATAAGAATCAGAGTTAAGAGAAACTCTAAGTATCAGTTAAGAACGCGGTGAGGTTGTGAGTTCCCTTGCGTTTGCTTATTTGTTTATGTGCTTTATCAATGTGTTTAAAGTGCTTTTGCTTATCTTTTGAAAGTAAAGCAGAGAAGTTTATGGGTCTAATTGCAGCTTTATAATGTTTAAGGGCTTAATTGACTTTATAGGTAAAGTTTGAGGACTTATTTGACCTTTTTTCCATATATAAATTAACTCACGTTGATAATTTTTGCTCCATCATTGCAATATTATGTGTAGAGTTTTTTTTTTTTTTTTTTTTTTAAGAGAAAGATAAATCAGGCTACTAAATTGACAAAAAAAAAAAAAAATGCAACTGAATCATCAACTTAAAAAAAAATATTCATTGATCCATTAAACAAATTAAAATCGTGCAATTTGACAAAGTAGCAACTTAGCCCATCATATTGCTTACGTGGATAATTACGTGTCATATTTGTAATTTATATTTTTATTTAGCAAATCTATTTTACATGTTAAAAATTATCTATTTATGTGGCACAAAATTGGTGTTTGAAGTAGTAACATTGATAGAAGCTATGATAATTGGTCAAAAAATTTATTTTAATGACACCAAATCTACAAAAGAAGAGTAGTTGACAAACCACTAGTGGCTCTGTATTGAAAATAAATCACAATAAAAGGAGTGAGAGATAAAATCATACTATAAAACAATCATTTAAAGATATACATTTAATTTTCTATACGATCTTTAAGTTTTAAAATCAATAATAGATTTTCTATATTTATCTTCAATAATCTTATAAGATTCTCAAGTTTTGACATAAATTTTTTAAATAACATAATATAACTTTTTTTTTTTAAAGTAATAAGGTAATTCATTAATAATCAACCAACAATGAAAGACAGGGTGGTGGTACATCAATATGTCTACATTACCAAAGATTCACCACCTAATAATATGCTATTTTTTTCTTTAAAAATATTAATTATAAAATTCCTTAATTAATGTCTTTCTAAAACAAAAACTGCATTGAGTATGAAGTTTAAAAAGATTATAATATTTTTGTCTATCAGACGAAGGCGGTAACCTATGTAGCGACCTCAGTATCTCTCACTAATATTTCTCACATTGGGGACATTCCTGGGATTATCCTCGAGCTCTCCCATGATTCTCGCCGGGGTTTCAACAAGTTCCTTCCAACTATAGCTCCGCGCACATGTCATCTTAGCCAGTGCGTCAACAACTCTATTTTGTTCCCGGTAAACATGCATCACCTTGACCTCCCAATCTTTGGCCATTACTTCCATGCATTTTTTAATGATGTTTTGCAAAGGACCACGTGGGGCGCGCTCCTCCATGTTAGTCATTTGACCACTTGCTTGGAGTCACTTCGTAATTCAATTTGTTTGAACTCCATATTCCATGCCCGTTCGAGCCCCTTCAAATCAATTCAACTCTCCACTTATGTGATACACTTAGAGTTTCGGTTTGCCATGAAGCCACGCTATCATCTCCCCTTTATATTGCAAAGAACTCCCCCACAACCAGCTTTGTCATCCGCCAAGTTCACGTTGCAATCAATGCCTATTGTAATATAAATTCCTTCTTAGGTGGTGACCATTGCAGTAGGGTCTCTCTAAGCTTCCCTCGATGGGACACTTCATTTTCATGATCACTCTGATTACCTCCTTATAAGAAAATTAATGCAACATGTTGTGTATCTTATAGAAAAGATTGCTTTCACTAGAACATAAATCAAATATATACATAATTTTCATCTTGCATTCTTGCTTGATTAGAATTATTGTAATCTGATTATAATTGTTCACTTATTAGGTGCTACTACTCGATAGTGTTCACTTGCATAATAATTCACAAACTACACTGAGGTAAACTACATGAAGTCGCAACTTTTTAGTACAAGAATCATACTCAATTGGATGTTCTTTTAAAGAATAATTGACATGATATATTTGATTGATTTAGAAAAAATAGATACTCGTGTTTATTCTTGTAAAAAAAGAAACAAGAAACTGGATTTACAAAAAGTACACATTAGAGATTTACCAAAGTACAGCACAAAAAATCCATAGCCAAAAAGGGTAGTAAATAGAAGATGAAAGAGAAAAGGAAAAATTGATTTTGAGGGTTTTCTAAAAGGAAGAGATTTCTAATTCTATCTATTTATACATACAGAGAGCGACAAAAAAGGCTTCCCTACTACCCTGTGTATTGAGAGTGGGAGAGAAAAAGAGAGAGAGAGAGAGAGAGAGAGAGAGAGAGACGTGGAATAGCAAAGCAACTGCACCAGATCTAAGGGAATATATATACGAATACGTATATCTCCTCTGGTACAGAGAGAGAGAGAGGGAGAGAAAAAGAGAGAGATAGTGAGGATGAGCGGCAAGGGGAGCCTTAACAATGGCGGCGGCGGAGTTGGGATGATACCGGCAGGGTCCCGGAAGATGGTGGAGAGCTTGAAGGAGATAGTGAGCAACTATTCCGATTATGAGATCTACGCTGTTCTCAAAGAGTGTAATATGGACCCTAATGAAGCCGTCAACAGGCTTCTCTCTCAAGGTCCCTCCTTCACTAAAAACCCTAAAAACCGTTACTTTTTTTTTTTTTTTTTTTTTTTTTTTTTTTTTTTTTTTAAAATTCTTTCGTAGTGACGAATGGAGATATATTCGGGGTTTTGATTTTGTGTGTGTGTGTGTCTGTAATCATATACTTTTCTATTAACTATTGTTTGAATGGATTTTTTCCAACTTTGCGTTTTTTTAAGCTTAATTTGGTTGAGAAATAGTTTTTTGTTTTCTTTTTTTCTTTTTTGGACGAATTGAGATTCTCTTTAGTTTCTTTCTTTTACCAATAATTTTTGGGGGTCTCAATTACGGTCTTGGTTTCAAGATTTTATGATTTCTTATATCTGCCCTTTCTCTTGTGGTGAAACCAGTTCAAGATTGAAAAAAATTACTGGTTTTGAATAGATATCTTTAAAAGAACTGTACTGTGTATTTTTTAAAGTTTGATTTTGTTGAAGAATGTTTTTTTGTTGGTTGAAGATATCTTCTTTTTAGTTTCTTTATTTTACCAAGTTTTGTTTTGTCTCAAATGGTCTTTGATGTTAAGGGAACTGCAGAAGAAGAAAATAGGCCGGAGTATCATGCATTGGTGGTGGTTGGGATAATGCTTAACTTTGTAGTTTTTGTTTGGTACTTGTCATTTTTTTGCATGTAACTGAACATAATTGTGGGGTTGATTGTTGGTCTAAATTTTCTGAGAAGGGGTGTGTTATGAATATTGAAAAGCTTATCTGTATCTGATCTGTGCAAGATTTGATATTTATGCTATAATGGCAGGCTCCATTTTGATTGATTATTTGTTCAATCTTATAATAGTGGTTAGTGCAATTTAAGTCCCAATTCAGTCACGTCCATTTTGTGCTGTTAATTATTATGCCCTTTTAGATGAATTCAATTGACTGTTTGGATGACTTATCTGTGCAAGATTTGATTTTTCTGCTGCAATGGAGGGCTTCAGCCTGTTATATTCTTCATTCATGTCATTATTTGTAGTGTTGCAATATGCAATTTAAGCCCAATTCAATTACATAAGACCATTTTTATTACGCCATTATAAATTTATAATTGATGATTGGCGTTTGTTATTAATGTTTAGAACCCTTTTTCTTTGAAGACAAGGAAACCGCTATTCTGTTTGAATTAACATGATCTATATTTATATTGATCTTGAATAAAAAATCAACTTGACAAACCTGATAAACTTGTGATACTAAAACCTCTTCATTGCACATCAGCATGACAAGCCTGAAAACCGAAGTGTGGATACCTAGCTGAAGATCAATGCACTGATTTTTTATTAGCTCCCAGCATCCTACTGTGACAATTACTCTCTGCACTTCTTGATTTCTTGATTTTCTTTTTGTGTTGAGATGGAAAATTGATTGTCATAGATTTTTGTCACTAATAGAAGTTGCCAATCAAGCTTCTTCACTCTCTAGTATAACGTCTTTTCTTCTTTTGTGTTGATGATGTTGTTCCACTTCTTTCCCTGTAGTACTCTCATATACACAATTTGGATAAGTAAAGTTGGCCTACCAATTTAGTTGTTCTTTTTAATTATTGAACTCATTTCTAATTTGGAATTTATTGATTGTCTAGATCCTTTCCATGAGGTGAAAAGCAAACGAGAGAAAAGAAAAGAGGTGCGTGATTTTTATAGTAGCGAAAATATTGGACAAATTCCTATACAACTGGCGCTCTTTCTTTTCTTGACCTTGATTGTGGTCCCTTCTATTTAAATGATTTAAAAACGTATGTGGGGGAGGGGAATTCTCTATAGCTTTCTTCCCGTTGTTATGTGACTGTTTGATGTGAAAATCAGATTTCTGCTTGGGGGTTTGGCAATGGACCACTTGTTGATATTATTATTTTATATTTGTTTGTAGAGACTTTATATTATAGTTGAAGGCTACAGGTATGGTTTGTTTCTATGCTCTCATTTTTCTCTTTTGTTCTTCAGAATAAGGATACCTCTGAACCTCGGTCACGTGGTGGTAGTAGCTCAAGCCGTGGAGGTAGGGGTGGTGCAGACCGATATGGTGGTCGTGGCAGCTCAGGTTTCTGCATGTTGAATATTTTATCTTTGAGTGATGGACTAACTGTTAAGTTGAAATTTTGTTAATATAACCACGTTCTTTCTCAGAGTCTACTTTGCACGGAAAATTTACCTCTGCTTCCAAGAAGGAGAATGGGTCTAGTACAAGTCTGGCTACTGGAATTGCTGGAAGTAACATGAATTTGCGACCTACAGCCACCAGGTTAGTTGTGTAGATGCTAAATTAGACTAACGTGCTTCCATTACACATTGGTTATTTGGATGAAAGTCTTACTGTGATTATGCAAGGTGACTCAGTTAATATCACCTGTGAAGTTTGAGCTATTCTATCTTTTCACTGATGAACATTACTTCCTTGAGAACATTTTGTAACTTATTTTCAATACCATCAGATATACTTGACTAGATGTGTTATTAACTTGTCTTCATTGTTATTTTCGTGTAGATGTATAGACATATCTATATTAGGTGAATAATGATTTAGGTGATGTATGATTTCTTTAAATTTCTATCTAATTAGTCCTTCTGTGAGTATAACTCAGTTATGTTAGAGCTTGACTAAAACATGGTTACCTTGCTGCTTTTTATTATTGTATAAAGCTCGGTCATAACTCATAAGAATCCCCTTTCTTATATATATATATATATATATATATATATATATATATATATATATATATATATATATAAAGAATTACAGTTGAACTGCCATTTAATACTATTTGGATCCCCTTGACCCCATATTCTTTTGGAAGATACTCGTTCAGATATATGGTTATATGTTTTTCAATCTACATAGTTGATCTGTTTTACTATACACATGCATCTGGAACATGCATCTTGAACAGTTTTGCGCTTTTTTGTCCACTGTTTTAAACATAATGCTATTGTTTTTATACCTTCTGAATCTTGTATGTCTTATGTTTCAGTGGTTTTATTGCCAGTGAAAATAAAAAGTTAGTGGCTGTTACAACTGATCATATTTCATCAGCCCCACATCCTTCTGCTGGACATCAACCTGCCTGGGGTGGTGTTCCAGGCCAAATATCAATGGCTGATATTGTCAAGATGGGAAGGCCACACAACAAAGCACAAAACTCAACAACTGCATCTCAGCAAAATGCCAATGCTGACTACAATGATGGCCGTAGACCTTCATACCATGTCTCACATCATAACTTTCAGTTTCCAGACGATCAGGCTTCTAAAGTTTCTGAGGTACACATGGATCAAGGGGTTTGCTCTGCACAACATGATTCAAGTAATGATGAATGGCCTTTAATCGAGCAGCCATCAGCTTCTGTTCTCCCTTCTATTTCAGAGCCTTCTGCAGATCCAGACTCTTCTAACCTAGTTTATGATAGAATTAACCAGCATCTCCAGGTGGATGAGGTTCAGGGAACAGAAGATCATGGCTTAAGTGTTGGTGCAAGCCATGTGCAATCTGGTTCCGTTCCAAACAGAAAGTTTCCGGAGGATGATTCTAGAGGTGAATCTCTATATGAAAATGACATTGACATTTATAGACACAAGGATCATGATCATTCTTCCACGCACTGGGAAAGTGAGTTTACAGGTGAACTTTTTAGTCCTTTAGAGTGTTAGTTCTGTTATCCTACCTGAATTATTGTCTTAATCGAGGCAGCAAACTTTTAGTTATTATTGCTATTGCCATCTCTATTTGCAAAAAAAATATGCTTCAGAGACATTATCTGAACTTGGTCCTATCTTTCCTGCTTAAGAGATAAAATTTGAAGATCTTAGTGTGCCATCCATTCCAGTGTGGGGTTGTTTCTGGGTGGAATGGGAGATGTGAGATTGTGAACTCAAATAGCTTCCATTGTTACAATTTTATCTCTCTAGTAAGCTCAGATATGTATCAGTAGATGCTTGGTGGTGTAAATAAAACTATGCAGGAATGAAAATGTGAATACTTATGTGCTTGCTTTCTACTTATCTTCACTTGCATCTTTGATAGCATGAAATATTAACGTTGTGTTTTGTTACAGTTGATGATGTGAATGCTTCAGTTTCATCGGCTACTGAAAACTTGCAACAACTGTCTGTACACCAGGATCAAGGTGTGCCACCTGAGGAGGAAGGGCCTTCAGTGGTTATTCCAGACCACCTACAAGTTCAAAGTGCAGATTGTTCACACTTGAGCTTTGGTAGCTTTGGCTCTGGAATCGGTTCAGCTCTTTCTGGTCCTTCGGCATCTGCTCCAGTGAAAAATCATGTAGAAGAGGTGCCTACAGATGCAGAAGATCCACCAATGGGGCACTTGACCACCAGGTATACCCTCATTCAGAATGGGCGGTTCCTAAATTGATGGTGTCCTGGGGATTTTATAGTTATTCTTTATCTTTATTTCGTAAAATGAAATGCGTGTTTTAACTTGTGAATTTCCTGGCAGAAGTTCTGAATACTATGGTGGTGAGACAAATCCACCAGATGGCAATTTATTCCATAGGACTGGAGTATCTGGGACTTACGAGTCACCTGCTGCTCCGCAACCTGATTCATTGAAAGTGGAACACAGTGAAGTTGGTCGTGCAAATCAATATAGCTTTCCCTCATCTGAACCTAGCTATAACTATGAGAATGCTCAACAGTTGAATGTGGAATTTAGTCAACCGCAAACAAGCTCACCGGTTCAGAATCTTGCACCCTTCAATGCTATGGTAAGCATGATCGATACCTTTTCTTCTGAAATGATTTGTGCTGCTTGGATATCTTACCTGAGTGCCAGAGAAGTAATATTTATAACACACCAAAGCCGTAGATTTTAATAGAATTGCATTTTCATAGCAGTCACCATTTTGGCAGCTTCAATATATTATACTGAAAGTTGGGTTTTTAAGTGTTCACTTTCAAAGTCCATGGTGCTGAACGGCTTCCATGCATTATAAACCAAGTGATTCATGTGTCGAAAGTAGTAGTTAGTTTTGTTATTGAATATGAAATGGTCTACCAACCATAACATACAGGAAGTTCGTTTTAGATTTCAGGGTGAGTGATCTTAAAATCCTAAACAACAGTTATGGTTGATGACACTTGCAATCATTCAGACAAGCTAATTTCATTTCAGTGTGTTTTGTTTTGTTTGTTTCTATAGAAATATCTATACTTGCGTAATCTGTAGTCCTCGGGGAATTAGATGGGGTTCTGCTTTTTAATTTTATACTCGCTGGATACAGATTGGATACTAGCAGTTTGGTGTGCAACAGGGATCGTTATTTTTGTGTTGATTCACTAGTCTTTTTCGGCAATTTTGTTTAAAACAGGGATACACAAATTCGTTACCAAGCAATTTGTTGGCAGCTAATGCTCATGCTCTTAGGGAGTCTGATATTTCATACTCGATATTTCCGTCTACACAAGCAATGCCCTCAAAATATGGCAACTCGGTTTCTTCAGTTGGTGGTTCATCAATTTCTATGCCCGAGGTGCACATTCGTGAAATTTTCCTTCCAAAATATGTACGTGTATGCATGTTTGTTTTTCGAAGCTGATTTTGTTTGTTATTAACTGGCTGCAGGCTTTGAAATCTGGTGGTTTGTCGTCAGCACAGCCGACTCAACAAACCCTTAATGGGACAGGTGTTGCCACGGGACCCACTTTGCCTCAACACCTTAATTTACATCCGTATTCACAACCGACAGTTCCTTTGGGCCCCTTTACGAACATGATTGGCTATCCTCCTTTTATGCCTCAGAATTATACATACGTGCCCTCTGCTTTCCAGCAAACATTTGCCGGTAATAGTGCTGCTTACCACCAATCTTTAGCGGCAATGCTCCCTCAATACAAGGCTAGTGTGTCCGTGAGCAGCTTACCCCAGTCTGCTGGCGTTGCTTCTGGCTATGGTGCTTTTGGTAATACGACTGCAATTCCCGGGAACTTCCAAATGAATACCCCCGCTGCTCCTTCGGCTACATCCTTAGGTTACGATGATTCACCAATTTCGCAGTACAAGGACAACAGCCATTTAATGTCTCTTCAGCAGCAGGTAAGCTGTTATTATTGAGTTAATACCCAAAATGGTTGTCGACTATAGTGGGTTTTCTCAATTTCGTCCTAAATGACTTTGTTGACCTAATGTAGTCCCAGACTTTTGTGTTTTTGCTCAAATTAGTCCGTTTTTTATTTTGTCAAATTGGTGTTAAATAAAGGGATAATTCAGTAATCTCAATATTGGTCTCTTTACTCTCAGCCTTGCGAAGTGTGAAATTCCTCCTTCTCTTACGAATTACTCCTAGACCTACGAGGTTTAGGAGTAATTCGT
Organism: Ipomoea nil; assembly: GCF_001879475.1. NCBI lineage: Eukaryota > Viridiplantae > Streptophyta > Magnoliopsida > Solanales > Convolvulaceae > Ipomoea > Ipomoea nil. Next base: position 43,212 of record NW_017617694.1, on the reverse strand, counting down.
AAAAGAAAGTAGGTCTAGGACTAAAGAGATGCCAATATTGAAATTACTGAATTGTCCATCTATTTAACCCAAATGGACGGAATAACAAATGGAGGACTAAATTGAGCAAAAACACAAAAGTTTGGGATTGCATTAGGTCACCAATGTCGTTTAGGACGAAATTGAGAAAAAACCGTTATAGTTGAGGACCATTTTGGGTATTAACTATGTTATTTTCTATACTACGCGTCTTGCAACACTGGACAGATTCTCTCATTTTAGAAATTCATGTAGTCCCCGTTTTCATTCCAGAGCGAGAATTCAGCTACGTGGCTCCATGGACCCGGTTCCAGGACAATGTCGGCTGTTCCTGCCAACACGTACTACAGTTATCAGGGGCAACATCAGCAACCCGGTGGATTCCGGCAAGCCCAACAACCATCACAAAACTACGGGTCTTTGAGCTACAACCCCAACTTCTACCACTCCCATACTGGAATCTCGCTGGATCATCAACAGCAGAACCCCCGAGACGGGTCATTGGGTGGCACTCAAGGACAGCCAAAGCAATCGCAACAGATATGGCAAAACAACTACTAATCTTACCACCCGCCTCCTGGTGTTTTTCAGGGTCATGTGATGCGTGTGAAAGTGGCCTCCTGTTCAAGCTGTTGCCCTTACCGCAATAATTTGAATGCATATGAGATGATATGTCCCAAAGGGGACTTGACTGCCCCTATGCCCCGAGGTTGTACTTTACATGTTTATCAGTTAGTGTAACGTAGGACAGTGTGCAAGCTAACTTAGTGTTGGTGGACACAAATCTCTTTTCTATTTCTATTTTACTTTTTTTTTTCTTTTTTTTTTCTCTTCTCTTTCAATGTTATAGTCCTCTCTCTCATTTGGGAATTATGCTTTGCTCTTTCACTATTGTATGTACTAGTGTGATTGATTGCCTTTTGATTGCTAACCAATATTAACTCCTTTGCCAGTTTATTTGCCCCAGATGTGATTCTTGCAGTGCATTTTATATTCCTTTCGTTCCATTTTATGTGTCTGGTATGGTTAACAGACTTGACTAAAATGGGACAGAGGGAGTAGAATAATACTGGCTTCTTACGGTTACCTGTGTTTGTTGTGGAACCCTAATGACTCTTATGAACACATTTTTTAAAAGTTAATCTAATTGATGAGTAAAGTTTTAGGGTCTATTTGATTTTTTTTTTTTTTTTCTAATTTTAACTAATAGATTTTGTGTAAGACCATCTTTTAAGATTTTAAATAATAAATTTGTAAGATTTTGTTAAATAATAATTGTTGCAAATGCAAAGACTTGCAATGCTTCACAGTACTAGCAAGTTAAAAGTTCAAACTCAATATTTTTACCACAAATTCATAGATATAAATGAGAACACAAAGCAAAACTGGAGTTGTAAGCTAAACATTGTAACCAATCCAAGAAAAGATCCCAACTGTCATAAAGGCTGTACCGCCAATAGACTGGAAGGGATGGAGGGGGGAAAACTAGAAAACCAAGAAAATGTCACATTGTATAACGGCATTACAAAAAGTTCCTCTCCAGTCTCCTCGGGCATGAAACAAGTTTGCAGATTGCATGTCCTAAAATGAAGAAACAAGAACCTCAAGGAAGCTTTTAGCAGGCAAAGTATGTGTAGAAGTTGTGGTGGAGGTTTGATATTGCATTGCATTGCTCATCATTTCTTGTTTGTTCAATGTATCACTTCAAAAGAGATCTAGTGAGATGTTCACGAGCAGTGGCCAGTGCCTGACTAATAGTCTGTGGAAAAGCAGGAAAGAAGATAAGAGTTTAAGTCACGAGAAAAGCCAGTTCTGAAATGGTTTTTGATTATTCCATCCAACGAAAATCAGCAGTGCATATAAGAGAGGAGTGGAAGTACAACTAGAGTCAGCATTACCTGTTCGGACAAAGGTGCTGCAGCATCCATACTGTTACTTGCAACTTTCCCAGCTATAATATCTGCATCTGTCTCGAGAATGATTCTGCAGATGCATTAAAGCAAATGTAAAAGCATTGCATTGTGTATGAGTTCTCATAATCTCATGAGTTTAGTAAAAAGTTTATGTTCGTTAATTATGCACTGACAGTTTGTGGTTTTAAGAGAATCTTACCCCCCATCGACAATTTCATCAAGGCACAAAAGAATAAGATCCAAATTTTCAAGTGCCTCCCTCTTGTCAACATTGCCCCTGAAAGAGTGCAATTGCAACGAAATGAGTTCACGATACAAATATCAACTAAGAAAAAGATATAGTCTGGCCTTGCAAACTACCTAAGAAGAATACCAACTGCATCAAAGAATCCTTGAAGCACTGTGGCCAGTATTAGTTCATTTTCATCTTCACTCCCAGTAACAAAGAAATGAAGATCTTGAACAAATTTGTATACAACAATGTTGTTTTCAAACATTGTTATCTCGGCTGCACAAAAAGGTTATGAGTTAACCAACAGATCGTGTTCCAAATTAAAACGTTATTTGTCTTTGCCTAGAGGAATAGGGAAAATACAAAGCAAGCCTTTATTCAAAATTCATAAATCATATAATGATTTATAACAACTCAAATCTAGTTATTGTCCAGGATTGTTAGTCTGTATGAAGCAAAGTTTAATCTAGAAGCAAAGGAAAAGCATGCACACAAAAATAACCCTTTAAAGACTGTCAAAATTGTATTAACCTCAAACCAGAGCTCCTGAATGCCCAAGGAATATAAACAAATTAATGAAGTAAACTTCTGCCACATTGGCTGCATCAAGGTTCATCTTCCCATTGCACACACCAGAAGGTTAGTGAAACAATCCTCATTCTAATAATGTCTTAATCAAGTCAAAGACGGTGCCTTATAAAGGACTCAAAATGGAAGTGACAAGCAGAATTTTCAATGCAATTAAAGATGTAACATGAAAGCAGAGAAGCTCCATATGTATAGAAGAGCATGATTCCACCTTCTGTCCTTGCATTAGTCTTTTGAGTCTTGGTAAAAACAGCCTTCTCATATGCATCCTTTGCGGCATTTGATGGCCATTCATCTGTATAGTATTTGACAGCAACACGCTTTCCTTCAGAATCTAGAAGTAGAATGTTCTTCACGGAAGGGCAGGAATCCTACAGAAAAATGGATCAATGGATATTATACCACAAGAAAACTTAGGGCCCAAAAAGTAAGATGGTTAGGGAATAAATTCTTCATTCATTGCACCTTAGAAGTAAATAATGAAATACATTGCCATACTGTGTGCCCTCATACATACAACGATTGCTGTCATATTTTTCCAAGCATGCTTGCAGTATATATATATATATATATATATATATATATATATATATATATTTCTTATTTCTAAATTCCATATTATCTCTCCCCCAATACCCAGTCTGCCTCTTCCTCTTGCTTCTTTCTTCTTTGCAATTCATGACTTTCACAGTATTAAATGCCAGTTCTTTTCCTTTACTTCTCCGATATTTATGTATTGAATAAAATGTAAAGGAAAGCCCTAAATTATATAAATCCACTAACTTCGTCATTGAACTTAAAAACAAAGCAATCACACCATTGCCCACTTCTATTTGAAAAAATGAAAAAATCCTAGTAAATCAAGGCAAATTGTTCACAGTGGAGACCTTTTTGAATTGCACAAAACTCAATGGGGCAAAGCTGGAAAAAAAAAAAAAAGAAGAAAAAAATGGAAAAGATAGCTAAAAACAAAGTACCCATCTTTCTATGGGGTAGAACCACCACCCAATAGTGCAACCATCGGTTCATGGTGTTACAACGACAATTTCACTCCCCACCCCTGCTCCCATTCCTACCTGTTTTTAACTTTCATTTCAAAGCAATGCTACCAATACCAATAACATACGCACATAGGAATCTGGCCTTCAAGTTCCCTCATTCTTTCTCCCCCCTCACCCACCTCATGCTACCTTTCCAGACACTACCCCAAGGCCGTAACACTTCCTCTCCCGGATCTTGAATCCTGCCGGAAACAAAAATTCCGTAACCGCAAATGTCATGATTCCAAGCTCAAATCGCCCAGCGATGGGACGATCATAGCCTAACCACTGGATAATACGGCAGTAGGTTTTTACACTAACAAGCCAAACTCCTTAAGCGATCGGATCCTAAAATATTCGCAATAAATCGCTTAGACGATTCTGAAGCCTCAAAGCATTCTCGCCTCAGAATCTCAGATCGATCAATTACACAAATTTACAACATGCATTGTTTCAACAGTGATCTATCAACTATAAGGGGAAACTGAAATGCATAACTATTATCCAAATCAAATCTGTATAAGATTCAGTAACACCACAAATACGGAGTAAAACCATGTGCGCGTGACTATACATTTACGCATATAGAGCGAGAGATAGAGAGAGAAAGCTGACCATTGTTAGAGAGAGAATTTTGATGAAAAGATCACAGCAGCTTCGGATCGCTCTGCCTAAGGACTCAGGAGCTTGGACAACAGCGAGGGAGAGAGACGACAGACGAAGGACTTAATAATACCTTAATTTGTATTCTTCATAAAAAAAAAAAAAAACTTGCTTTATAAGTAATACTCTCTTTTTTTTTAAACGCTTTATAAGTAATACTAGCATTTTGTATACTAAAAAAATTCATATCCAATATTAAAATAAAATGAGTATAAATAATTAAAAATTATAGATCTCAACAAACAAAAAAATTTATAATTCAAATTATATATATATATATATATATATATATATATATATATATATATATATATTATGCACACATAATTTATCATTCATAGAAATTTAATTAAAATATAATTAATAATTAAATAATTAAAATTAGTTATATAACTATTTTAATAAAATGATAATAATTACATAATAGGAAAAAATACGATAAATATAAGTGTATGGTAATAATGACGAAGTCATCCATATTAGAAATAAATAGTAACGGAATTATAACGGCATAATAGTAGTTTTGTCTAACAAGAATGCAGTAAGAACAATTTTGTCCTATAAAATTAAAAGTACAACATTTAAAGTAAAATGTATACCATTATTAGCATAATAAAAGGGACATAAATAAGATATAATGGATTGAGACTTATTATATTTTTAGATTAGATAGATACTCTGTAATATTTTTCATATGTGTGATACGTAAAAATAAATATTCAATATTAGTATTAAAATTATAATTATATTAAAATATTTTTTTAAAATAGTATTTAATTTTTTAAAAAATAAAGTCTTTAAAATCATATTATATTAAATAATATAATTGATAATTCAGGTAATAATAATCATACTTATTAAAGTAATCATTTAAAATATAGTAAGTGATTAAATATAATTATGTTAGTATTTAATATATATATATATATATATATATATATATATATATATATATTATGAAAGTGATGGTATAAAGGTAATTTTATGCAATAAAAATGATAGTATAATATATGTAGTGTGATGTAAAAGGTCGGTATTTGTACCCTTGCATAAATATTGGGATCGCCTACTGTTGGCCGGCGTTCGGTTGCAGTGGGGTCCTACCAGCCTCTATCGACCACAATGTGGTTGGCGCAGGCGATGCACCACCGGAAGGCATTATAGCTGTGTGTGTGGGTTGGGGGGCGGGTTGCTCAAAGATGTCCGACGTTCGTGGCTGGCGAGGTGCCGCGCCCTTACGGCGAGGGGTGGTAGTTTGGGCCGGTATAGATTTGGGATCGTGGCCTAAAGGCATGGGCGTACATGCATAGGCGGCATGGCGGGGGTGGTGATCGACTCCTGGCGCATGGTCGGCGATGTTAGGCCATCGAACTTCTTGTGACGTGGCCTGGCTAGCGAGGGCCAAGCACCCCACAGCACACCATTGGCACCCTCATCGACGAGGGTGTGGGCATGTGTACTTGGAAAGGAGGGGGAAATAAGGGGGTGGGGGTGGGGAGGGGGCGAGCATGGTAGCATGGAGGGAGTCATGAACAACCTTTGTTGGTCGGCGCTTGGCTATCAAAGTGAGCTTGCCAGATTTCCTAGGCCATGTCGTAGCCAGCGCGTGTCGAGCGCTCCCGTCAGCAGGACCATGGAAACAAGTTGGCATAAAGGGGTATGGTAGAGTGGTAAGGGGGTAGGGAAGGTGGGTGAGAAGTTGGAGACAGGACCATGGAAACAAGTTGGCATAAAGGGGTATGGTAGAGTGGTAAGGGGGTAGGGAGGTAGGTGAGAAGTTGGAGACATGGGTGAAGACATGTGGCATGACATGCACACATGGAGGGTGGATAGGGAAGACAAGCCATGACGATCTACTTGGCAAGACGTGAGAGGTTCTTGAACACTATAAAAGAGGGGTGGATTTTCCTCCTTTGGACATCATGGTCTGAGCACGACAAATCTCATGATCTAGTGGTATTTGTTTGCACTTTCAACATATTCACTTGGGTTGGTCTCCCAGTTGCAATATTATTCCTAATTTCTTACCTCATATTCTGTACTTCCGTACATGATCCCGATAAAACCAGAGGGTCTCAACTGCTTTTGTCCTTAAATTTGGTAGGGGATGTTAATTGCAAAATTCAAACAACTATGTATTATATTATATCATATATAATGTAATAGTTAGGTAAGTAATTCATGACTTAATATAAAGTTTGACCCATAAAAGAAGTAGTGCAAAACTAATTTGCAGTTTGTGTAGTGGCTCGAGCTTAAATTGAATAAGAATCATTATTATATAGATTTTGATGGGATAAGTAAAATGTATTGAGCAAATTAGAACCCCTAATTTATTTGTAACTTTCTCTTTCTAAAAATGTTATAAAAGCCAAATAAGAAAAAATGTGTAAAATAAACGACAAATGTACAATTCGAAATACCTAAATACAACATACCTTGACAAGAGTCAAGAATTCGAACGGAGACTGGACGTTATTTTCAATCTTGGCATGAGCAGTTGCAGGGGTCTTCGTTTGCTAATAGGCATGTTGTTCCTCCCATTGGTGATACCAATATACCTGCTGATGTAATTAAACTTTATGTGGATGCGGCTGTATTTAAGGAGACAAACCAGGCAAGTTTTGGGGTGGTTATGCTTAATAATATGGATGTTTATGAAGCTGCTTTGAGTGGACGAGTTCGTTGTATGAATGATGTTCATTTAGCAGAAGCGTTTGCTATTAAGGAAGCACTATCATGGGCAAAAGCGAGAGGTCTTCGTAAGGTGATGGTGAATACGGATTGTCAAGCAGTTTGCAAGTTACTAAATGGTTCCTTGTTAGATCTATCTTTTGCAGGCTGTGTTATCAACGATTGTAGAGAACTTAAGCGACACTTTGATATGGTGTCTTTCTGTTATGTTTCTAGATCAGCGAATAGGCTTGCACATACGCTAGCAAGGGCGGCTCGTTCAAATACTGATCCTCATTGTTGGATATCTACTTTTCCTTCTTGTATTGCTTCATTATTATAATAAATCTTTTGGAGGTTGGTTTAAAAAAAAAAAAACAAAATATAACATACCTAATAGTGACTGGTTGCTAAAATAGCTAAGATAGCAGTAACATAAGAACTATAATAAACAATGGTAGAATGACAGTTCACTAAAAAGGTAGGCTTGGGAAAAATCAACATACTAATATCTTTGTAAACCTATTAAAGAGAGGTCTCGAGAAAACTCTATAAATTGTGGTAGAATTGAAATTGCGACAGACCTTATCTAAAAGTTGAAGTTTATAAGTAGAGCCATACATGTGGAGCAAATAAGATTTACTATAAGTATCTCATAGAGCAAGTCAAGTCAATAATATTAGATCTAGAAGTTAGGATTAACATAGACAATTTCAAGGAATAATTCTCAAACTCCCATAATACATGGAGTACAAGAATGCTAGAGAATGTATTACCTCGGATTTATTTAAAAAAAAATTGTTAGATACAACTACCAAGTAAGGTTTGAGAGATCATGACAACAAAACAAAAATGTCAAAAAGTAAAGCACCATTTTATTTATTTATTCTTATTGTTGCAAAAAGCAAGACTTGCACACAAAAGGATGCTGCAACAAACTTTAAGGACAACAACTTCTGGACGCAACTATTTACCTACATGAGTGTCAACAAACATAAACACATTTAAAAATTTTCGAATTCCTGAACTCGCAACTCTTATATATAAATTCAACCATAAAGCTTGAAAACAATACTAGAACTTTTGCGATCTTGCGAATCTAGTTAGTTGTGTTTACACGGAATTCATCAAGCATTCAAGCTTCACTAAATCATCCAAATTCAAGTGTCCAACACCCGTCTTCTAAAGACAAAAACCAAAACTCTTGGTAGTGTTGGGAGACTTTTCACTCAAGATAACTTTGTTGTAGATCCTTAGAGTGAAGTAGTTAGATAGTGAAGACACAAGCAACTCTATATCAGGTTTGGTTTGACCGACTATCAAAGGGAAGAATGCCAAGAGTAAAACATCTTATTGGTCGATTATACCAGATTGTGATGGGAAAATCTAAATATACTCCAAGGAAAGGTGGTTACAGAATAAGTCTCACTGAAAACCAATTCCTTAAATGGAGTATCAATTTAAGGAGACTAGTGGCACAAGATGTTCTTAAGTCATGGCCATTAAAAATAGTATGTCTCCCCGATTCATATATACTTAATGTATAACTGTTTGGGGGTATGAACCTAAACACTTAAGTTTTGTGACCATTAATCACTTTGAAATTGTATAAATATTTAATTAAACCCCTCATTGAAGTTTAAGGAGAAAGGTAGAGTAAGAGATTTCTCGAACCAGTATAAAAATCCATCTCTCCATATGCTTTACATTATTTGGTCATTATATTTCTTATAAGATCCATAAAACACGCACGGACACTTATGCGTTCAAGACATACAACTGCAGACTATTTTTCGTAAAACTTGACAAGTTAGAGATTTCCGTTGTTCACTATATGTACTTAGTTCTTAAATAGAAAATTTTATAGAAGTCTAGTGAACCCCTCTCCCTCCCCATCCTTCTAGACTTTTACTTATTTAGGACTAGCAAACTATGCCCATATGATCTCGACTCAAGCAACCTAGTAAATGTGATATTCTAGGTTAAAAAACAACCCGTATATGATCTTGACTCAATTACAAGTTGTGATATTAATGTGATATGGATATATAGAGCGTATGTATCTATTTTCGACCATTATGAACTACTGTAACAATTTTCATGACTTTAGAGATCGGAAAATCAATATTGTCTGAACAAGTGAATATCAGGTGAAGTGTCCTTTCATCTATTTCATCAAACTGAGTCGCATTAGCACAAACAAGTGATTTACCGATCTAATTAAATTAATATGTAGATAAATGCAATGTACCCCTTGTTGGTGGAATTTCGACATGTGCTCTCTAGTGCAACACTATAAAAGCAAGTTTGCTAGCTCATCAAAAGATGAACTTTTAGGACTAAAACTTTTTTAGTATCACTTGACATTGCGAGAACTTCCGGACCACGAACTCTAGTGACCTCTGTGCTCAGAATAATTTATAATTAAAATACTACTTTCTTCCTCAAGAATACATATAATTTACACATCAATATACCCTATTATTACAATATAATTAACATTATCATAACAATTGAGCAAATTTAATATAAAGGTTTCACTCCATTACTATTTTGTTTTATTCATTACCATTTGCTACGATTACTCGAGTACTTCAATTGCTTCAACCAAGAGAGGGTCACTCTTTCAAAAAAGGAGCTGCAAATGTAAATATTAAGAGGTTTGGGGAAAGATTTGTCATCATGAGAAACTTGCAGGAGTGATAAAAGAAACATTCTTTTCATCAATTAATCCCTAAATCTCAAACAACGATTATTTGTATGATTCGCGACACAGAATAAAGGTGCCACCACTCCCACTCTTCAATCGCGTTCTTGAAACGCTGCTTTTTGCTCTTCGATTTCCTCTCCTCCGCGCTCCTCGATCCAATTCTGCACAGATTAATGGTAATTTCTCTCTTTGTTACAGAATATGTGTGTGTGTGTGTATGTAATGTTGGGTGAATATTGAAGCTAGCGTTGTAAATTTAGTGGCCCTTCGTTCTGCTTAGGCTCAGATTGAGCTGGTGTTTCCAAGTTTCAATCTTTCCTTATTTTCTCCAAAAAAAAAAAAAAAGAAAAAAATATGTTTTAGTTTTAGTGTCTCAATTTCCGAGATTGGGCAAGCTCTTCTCCCATGGTCACCATAAATAATTTTTTAGCACGCCTCTATGTATATGTTGAACGGTGCTTCATGAATTTTATGTTTTGTTTATGATAAGACTGTATTATACTGTCATTGACTAAGAATTCAAATACTCATTATGTGATGCTTTGAAAAGAACTTTGGGCTGGGGGTGGGTGGGTGGGTGGGTTATGTTACTTATGTATGCTGATTGCATATGTTGGAACTGAATGAGTTGAGAATTAGTGAAGAATTTGAGAGAAATAGTTGGTTCTTGGTGGAGACTAGTATAAATGACTCTAATTATATGTTTTGTTATTGTTATTTGATAATTGGGCTCACTGTATAATCCTCAAGATTAAGAATTGGATAGCTTCTCAAGCCAAATACAGGGAAGCAAAAATCAGAATGCTTTGTTTCTGATATATTTCTTGCTGTATGTGATTGTAAATGTTACTTTTGCTATTAATATTGTATAGACTGATATGTTTTTGTGTCTTACACTCTTACTGCTGTTTGAGTTGATAACATGAGGATCTTAGTAAAGCTTGATCTCTTCATTACGAGAAGTTGGTAAAATTTTTGCTTCTTTCCCAGGCTGACCCTGAATTAGAAGCTATCCGGCAAAGGAGAATGCAGGAGCTGATGGCTCAACATGGGGCTGTAAGAGCTTTTCCTAATATAGATTTTTTTTTTTTTTTTTTTTGCTTTAAGTTATGCATGGTTACTTATAAGATAAAAGATGCATATTTACTGATTAAAGTTGTCTACAAATAGGGAAATAATCAAAACCCTGATCAACAAAAGGCTCAAGATGAAGCTAAAAGGTTACTTCTCTCCTAATCTAGCCATTGCTTTTCAATCAAGTTCTTTGTTGCTATTTTGTATTGTTATTACTTTCTAACTTTATTATTGTATTTAGGGAGGCCGAGGATCGAAGGCAAATGATGCTTAGTCAGCTTCTCACTTCTCAAGCAAGAGAAAGAGGTACATGCATATTGGAATTACTCCAACATATTTGTTTCTAACATATGCATTCCTCAAACTTCTACGAATTTGAGGGATAGAACCATGCATTAAATTTATGGTTAACAACTTTGATATATGGCCTATTGGCCTATGTAGTATTTAGGGTGTGTTTGGGTGGGAGGTTTGAAAACTAGGTATGATTATGAATAACAATTAATTTGTGTTTGATTGGAAATCTTGTGTAAATGGAAGTGTTATGCAATATGGTTAAAAATGTAAAAACCCATTCTTTTATTTCATTTGGGTTTCATGGTTGATATGGAGTGCAATGTTCTAACCCGTTCCTCAACAATGCCCTTCAACCAAACCTCCTTCCTCCCCCTCCCCTCTCCCTCCAATCCTCAAGTGGTGGCCTCCTGAAGCCTCAAAAGTTTATGGAGCTTCTCCAAGATTTGGCCAGTGATTGATATAAGTAAACTCTTGCAGCCCATTGATAAAAAGAAGATCTGTTTTGGCACTCCCCAGGTTTTAGTTTATTTTACTGTACTTAATATTAAGGTTAAGAATATAGTATTAGGAAATACTGAAATAATAATGTACATGTTAATAATAATAGGTTAAAATAAACATCAAAGAGTAATGATTCCCATTCCTATTTTGATACCAAAAAACATGATGTGTTTCACTCAAAGTTATCCATATTCCTTAGTTTTTCATACCTTTTAATCCTTTATGATTCATTGATTCCAACATCTGAACCAAGCAGCTTGTTAGAAGAGTTGTATGAAGTATTTATTCATGGGTTCGGATTTTATTAGTCGAGTTTATTGGACTTGTGTTTTCCACAATCCAAAAGGTGTACCACATGTTTAAAAGGGTTCTGCCCAAGGCTATAATGTTCCTAAGTTTTCCTTAAGCTTAAAGGAAGATATGTGTCCTTCCACTATTTCATGAGGGGGTACATTAGTCATGCATGGAGTTCTGGCTGGTGTAATGCCAAGTCATATATGTTATTTCTAAAAAATGCGGTGATGCAACTCAGCTCTTATTATTTTATTAACTATATAGAATCAAGAGTGCATCCTGAGCCAATTCATGGTCTTTGTGTCTCTCTCTTAGTTGATTGATGACTCTCTTCTAAAAGACAGCACCAATTTTGTGAACTCAGTCACTCTCACCCCTTTAAATTGACACTGAGTTTCACGAAGCAGTCAGAAGTTGAGTAATGTTCTGTACACGATTCATTAGAGGGTTATGTTCTTCCTGCACATCATGATATCCTTTTTAATAACCTCAAAAAATGAGTGCAATGAATGCTGTCTTGTGGTCTTCTTCCAAGCAATCAGAAGTTGAGTAATGTTCTATACATGATTCGTTTGTCTTCTTCCAATCAATCCTGTCTTTATGGTTTTAGAAGCTTTTGCCTATTTTATACTAAAGTAGCTCTTTCAATCACAAGTTTCCTGACGATGCTACTTTGATACAACATTGGGATGAATAATGCCAAGGGAAAAGAATGTTATTTATCTTTGATACTCTGACAATGCAGCTTGGCACTGATACTGAGTCTGTTCTATTAAGAGGAACATACTCCCTGAGAATGTAGAGCATGACCATGGATTCCAAATTCTTTTTTGATTTTTGAACAAGTAAAAACCAATATTTTTTATGTTGCATTCTGAAGTTGGATAATATATTTTCTAATGTGTATTGGTTAGTCTCCAAAGTGGAGTGCCAAGCTCTCTTATCCAGTTCAATGGAACTTCTTTGGGAGTTTTTGTCATATGTTGTGTTGGCTATAACTCTAGTTTGATCAATTTCCTTTCATATTGGGAATAAGCCACAGGTTTTAAGGATCATAACAGAAAAAGTGACGGATTTTAGGATTGTTTTTCATTGGGAGTTTTGGTCAAGCGGCATGTAGCTACAAATCTAGGTTTTTTTTGCAAGTCCTCTTGATTGTGTTTGATTCTGTGGTTGTGAGTGTTGAGCATATAACCATTAATGTGCAATCCAACTATCAGCTTAAGCTTTTAGTTGAGATGGAGCACATGCTTCAATTTGGTATCAGAGCCATGTGTTCGAATTTTCGCGCCACCCGATAAAAAAAGAGACTACGGTCCACGTGTTGCTTGAGCCCAAAAAGTAATTGGCTCGCACACGTGGGGGGCGTGTTGAGCATATAACCATTAATGTGTAATCCAACTATCAGCTTAAGCTTTTAGTTGAGATGGAGCACATGCTTCAATTGTGAGCACTTTCAATCATTATATATATTGTAGAAGTCTTGAAAATTGATCAGTTGATTCCCTAGTGAACTGCATTATTTAGCATCTTGTTGCATTAGTTCCAAAATGGGAGCTCCCAAATCACTTGATTGAGACCATACTAATATGTTACAGCCTAGTTAAAAACTTAGCTTTGCATTTGCTCTCTCGCTCTCTCTTCTCTTGGGGGCAAACAGAGATGACTCTCCTTGCGGCGTTGGGGGGGAGGACCGATTAACTAGTGCTTGAAACAATCCCTTTTCAACAAAGTTAAATGTTGGAGTATTTGCTTGTACATCTTCTTATATTTTGCTTTCCCTTTTCTAAATTTCGTTATCTATGATTTTGACCTTTATCGAGTATTTGCTTGTCCAGTTGCCCGAATTGCACTAGTGAAGCCCGAAAAGGCCAGAGGAGTTGAAGATGTTATACTCAGAGCTGCTCAATTTGGCCAGATTACTGAGAAGGTAGTCTGCTTATACACTCATCTATGTGTTGAATCTTTAGTACTAATTACTAAGTTACAGTTTTATCCAAAAAGAAATTTAAAAGTAAAATGTCCCTAAGATTCTTCCCAAAAGGTTGAATCCCCAACTCCAAGGGCCCCCCATACCCCGGCCCGATAGAGCATTTGGGAGGATGTAAATCATGGTAACTCAGCTGAACAGAAGATAGACCTTTGCTTACTGTGCACAAGGAGCCCCCTCACTTTGAGAGGTTGCTCCTACACTGCCGCTGGTGAGACTCGATCTCTGGTCATTCTTCCCAAACTTTACCCCTGTGACCAACTGAGCTGCCCATGCGGACAAAATGTCCCTAAGATGTGTAGGAAACTTGCTGCCCTCCTTTCATAAACAAAAAGAAAATTCAATCCAATTAGCACTTTTCGTATATATACGCTATAAATTCTCCCTCGTATTTGGAACTTAGGTCCCTTATAACACTTCATTCATACGCTATAAAATCTCTCTCGTCTCTGGAACTTAGGTCTCTTAGCACTTCATTCATTTGCCCGAGCATTGTTTCTTCTGCAGGTGTCTGAAGAAAAGCTGATACAATTGCTTGAACAGATCAACACTCAAACCACCAAACAAACAAAAGTAACGGTAAGTCTCCGATCATCATCTCGGGTTGTGATTACATCAGTTTCGTCGTTGGTTGCTGAACCATTGTTGTTGTTTATGTTTCGATCGTTTCTCAGATCCAGAGGCGTCGCAACGTTCTCGAGGACGATGATTAGGTCCATGCTTCCTGTTTTGAGTATTGATTATATATAGTAGTACTTGCTTGTATCTACATGAGAAACCAGCTTGTGGTTAATGCCTATTTGCTTATGTACTTGTGTGTTGTCTGACTTTGTTAGCACAATGCTAAATCATCAGTTTTTGTACTCTTTGAATCTTGTGCTTGTTTTATAATCCTACAAATTATTATTATTATTATTATTATTATTATTATTATTATTATTATTATATATGGTCATAATATATTTAGAGCGAGTATGCAAACTACACAGGAGAGATATATTAATTACACACGGTGTTAACTGTCATGTAATATGTCCCTGTGCTATTAGCTCATTTTTACCATAACTATTAATTGATTGTGGTTAAGTTAAACACCAAGGATTAAATGTAATAATGCCACAATAATCGTGAAACTATGTTTATTTCAATCATCTATTTTACTCCCTCCCGTTTATCCAATTTTTTTTTTTTTTTTTTTTTTAGTTTTACATCCTCCATTCTTTATTTTCAAAATTAAAAAAATATACAGTAATACATATTTTTCAAGTTCCAAGTTCGATTCTCAGTGGGTGCACCTTGGTCTGAGCTGGTCAACTATAGATAATCTATGTTGGTTAATATACTTGTAGTCCTTTAATTTGCTGGCTAGAGTCGCACTGTGCTCAATACATACCCTCAAGTAGTGGCTATGAATTTTTCTTGTAATCCAATAAAAATATACGAAGTAAACATATTTTCTATTTTTTAATTTTAACAAATAAAATAAAAAGAATTTTCCCGTTATTAAATTTATTTGAATTTTGATTTTTCTGTATTTAAAATAAACTTTTTCTTGAATCCTCAAATTTCCTCATAAAGATGAAGGTGTGGATTGGGTTTGATTGCGACTACTATACGACAACTTATTACAACTCCAAATATGTGGTCGATTAATGTGGGGACATATCTATATTCTTTGGTATACGACAATGTCCACTCACACACTTTACCTTTTCAAACTATGTTCCTGTAGTTCATATATGCAGCAAATAAAGCAATCTTTTGGGCTGATAACTACGTTTACCTTATAAAAATATTTAATCTCTTGAAATTTTGAATGGTTAATCAACTACGTACTTATCTACAATTCATTAATACCTGTCTTAATGGAATAAAAAATTAACGACTTTTCAACTCTGAAAGAAGTAATTGATTGATTGGAGCATGAGTCCATAACTCTTGTATCCGAAGGTCACGAGTTTAATTTTTGTCAACATCTTATAAGTTGAACATGTTGCATAAGGTCTTTCTAGTGTGGTTTGCGGGTTATTACACAAGAACGAAGTTTATCAAGTGTACACCCTCGAGTAGTATCTGCAGGGTTAAATTAATGACTTATGAATTATGATTCGAGTGAAACATGTTTAGTCTGACTTATGAATTATGATTCGAGTGAAACATGTTTAGTCTGACTTATGAATTATGATTCGAGTGAAACATGTTTAGTCTGACCTTAGCGACTAAAAAGTAGTCTGACTTATGAATTATGATTCGAGTGAAACATGTTTAGTCTGACCTTAGCGACTAAAAAGTAAAAGTTACTAATAATCTGGTTGGGGTTAAAAATGTTTGGTAAAGTTACATACGAATAATCAAATATAGGTAAAAATGTAAAAATAAAAAATAAAAAAATAAATTATATTAATAATAGAAAAAATTCTACAATACTAATTGTAAAATAATGGCAAATTATTGCTCCGTAAAATAGTTAATTAGGACTTAAGAATGTTGTATGCTGTGTAATTTGACAACATTGAAGAAATGAATTTAATTTCGTCAAGTTATAAATGTACCGTTACTCTTACTATTTTTAGTATTTAACTTCACTATGATCGGCATGGAAGCTATTAGTGAAAAAAATTTTAAAGATAAAAGTATTTGTTTGGCAAGGCTTATTTAGGAGCTTATAAGTTATTTTAAGCTACTAATAAGCTATAAACTCTGTTTGGTAATGTTTCCAAAATAAGCTCATAGCTTAAAATAAGAACTTATTTTGAAACGCTGCGTTTCAAAATAAGCTAGTAGCTTCCTAACTTTTTTTTTTTTTTTTTTTTTTTTTTTTCATTTTTGTACTTATTATTTTAAAGACATGACATCATTTACCTTTTCCAATTAAAATAATTTTCTCTTCTCCTTTAGCCGCAATTTTCACCGCAAATATTATTATTATTATTACTATATGAAGGAGATTCGCAACAATATTGCTACTTCATTATGTGATGCTAGATCATGATTATGCTAATAGTTTTATTTCAAAATATTTTTTTTAAAGACAAAATGTTAAATTTTAATAAGTAAACAAACTAATGTAAATTTTATGAAGATGTCCTTTTTTCTGCTTATCAAAAAAGCTAATTTTACCAAACACTTTCAACCATAACAGCTAGCTTAACAGTTCTTCAGTTCTTCAGCTCCTAATTTATAGCTTTTCAGCTTTCAGCTCATTTTCAGTTTTCTGCTACTTTTTCAGCTAGATTTGCCAAACATAGCTAAAAGCTCATTTTTAAGATACTATATATGCTGGATAACATCTTAAAATAGAGTTTATTTCGAATTGACTTGATAGATTAAGTATAACGTTACAAAGTTATTTACTCTTTCTAACTTGCCGAACATAATTTATGAATATATAGGCTTTGTTTGGCACGTCTAGATGAAAAATTAACTGAAAGTTGAAAAGTTAGTAGCTAATAAGTTAACTAATTGAAATTAAAGGGTTTGGTAAAATTAATTATTAAATTAACTGATAAGTGTAAAAAGACATAAAATGATAAACTAAGATATTATGATTTTAATTAATGAAGGGTAGGTGGTATCATTTTTATAAATTAATAAAAACAGGAAAGGAAAAAAGTTAAAAAGCCAGTAGCATATTTTAAATGCTACTTGAGATAGCGTTTCAAAATAAGCTATTATTTTAAACTCCTAATGTTTTACCAAACAGAGCCTATAAACAAAAAGAAAAGAAATTAATTAATAAAAGAACATTGATTTGTTAAATGATTCCAAATCCTAATGATTAGTTTTAGCATTTCCCCGGGCAATATAGTAATAAGGATGCATGCATATCATGATAGAGGTGCAATTAGTTTAAGTAATTTTAAACTTTACCTATTACATCCAACCACACAAAACAACATTATTTTATGACCAAATAATTTAAAACTTTTTAATTATTCAATAATTTACAAATTCCTATATTTGGGATAATAATTTAATATTAAGGCCAATTAATTATTTTCTCAAATAAGACTCCAATCCCCAAATTGTTTGTTATTTTCCATTTTTCAAATATTATATTAGGGTTTGATTACCAACTTTTATTAATTAATCCAGAAATGTCCCTCCTTTTAAAAATACAAACATTTGTTCAAGCTATACATTTATTATGACTTATTATGAACCACAAATGATTTACCTCCTTAATTAGTCTTTAGGGTAACGTTTGTTTGTTTTTTTTTTTGTTTTGTTTTGTTTGTCTTTTTTTTTTTTTTTTTTTTTTTTTTTTTTTTTTTTTTTGATTACTAATTATAATTCTATTTTAACTTACAATAAAGTCAGACAATTTATGAGTAAGTAATAAATATACAGATGTTTATAATGTCGGGAGATGAACATTGAGAAGTAAATTTAGACTGGCAAAATATGTTATTTGTATAATTTTTATTTGTTTATTATTTTGAAAACTAAAAAAATAAAATTTCCTTGTTTTTCTAATACAAAAATACAACATAATTTTATTGCCTTCAGCCATCATCATCGCTTCTCACATAGGTCTTTCGATCCCTTGTCTTCCTCACGAGTCAAAGAAGTGTGCTTGGGTTGGGGGGAGTGGGGAGTAACCCCAACCAAAATGACTAAAGATATAAACTATTAATTACAAGGTCACGAGTTTGAATCTCAACCTTCTTGGTTTGAAGCGGTCAGCTATGGACAATTTAGACTGATTTATCACATTGTGATCCTTTACTGGCTAGGATCATAAGATGGGGTTTACCCAGTGCACACCCTCGAGTAGTAGCTCCGAATTTTTTCTGATCACCCCAAAAAAGAAGTGTGCTTGGGGTGTTAGCGAACAGAGCTTTCGGTAAGCTACTCGTGTTCGTGTTCGGTAAGTGTTATTTTATTAAGGTAAATGAACATTAACAAACAAAATTTAGAGCTCGGTTTATAAACGAACATAGTATGAACAGTTAATTGTATGTAAGCTCGTTTGCTAAGAGATCATGAAGAAGCTTGTTTGTGTTCGTTTAATAATGTTCGCGAACAAACTCGTTTAGTGTTCGTTTAATAATGTTCGCGAACAAGCTCGTATGTGTTCGTTTAATATTTGTTTGTATTCTCTTTGTAGTTGTGTATTACTTGTTTGGTTATTTTTCGTGAACATATATTATTTCTTGTTCACGAAAGAATTGTGATCATTAACATGTTCATATGTTTGCTTATTAAGCATTCACAAACGTGAACGGACATGTTCACATATTAATGAACTTGTTCATGAATGTACTTGTTAACAAACATGTTCGTGAACGTGTACGTTAATATTAACAAACACGTTCGTGAACGTTAACAAATACTAATGAACGCTTAACAAACGAACACGAATAGGATTTTCAAAAACCTTAACAAACGAACACGAACATGAACACTCCAAAAATCTTAATAAACGAACACAAACAACCTCCGTTCATTTATGTTCGGTTCAGCCCTTAATTTGAACCACTTGATATTATTTTTATTCCTTGTACTTATTTAATTATTTGTATCCCAATTACGGCATTCAAAGGGCCCAATCGTTATGCCATGGAACCGTGTTCATGGTGAACACGGTCCCAAACGGTAACGGTGCCTACGGGCACCGTTATCTTCCACCAATTTTTTTTTAAATAAATAAATAAATAACAGCGCGACTTTTCTTCTTCATATTCATATTTTGTGGTTTCACTTCCTCTTCACGCAAGTTTCTTTAACACTCATAAATTATGAATGTGCAGGCATGGATTTATGAATGTGCAATTATGAAATTATGAATTTTATGTTATGAGATTATGAATGTACAGAAAATTCATAATTACATAACTGTAAATTCATAATCTCATAACAGAAAATTCATAATTTAATAAATGTTTTTCTTTTATGAGATTATGAATTTTCTGTTATGAAATTATGAATTTTCTGTTGTGAGATTATGAATTTTCTATTATGAGATTATGAATATACAGAAAATTCATAATTACATAACTGTAAATTCATAATCTCATAACAGAAAATTCATATTTTAATAAATGTAAATTCATAATCTGAACATAGAATGTAAAACGATGTTAATAGCACATTAATTAATTTTTTTTCGATAAAAATGATACCGTTTGAAATCGTGTTGATCAAATATGGTGAATACATTTCCATGACATAATTTGCGCAAAGGGCCATGGACCTTGTGAATGTTAAACCACTATTTTCTCGCATTATCCAGTATAATGTGTCTGGTTCATTAAAAATCAAAGGTTTGTTAAACAGTCATGCTAATTCAACTGTGTATCACACAAACTTTGACACGTATTATAAGGATGTGGTACAAACATTAAATTTTGTATAGCAAGTCACATACATTTATTTGGTACATTTAATATGGAATAATATGAACCAAAAAAAGTAATAAAAAAAAAAAGGAAAAAAATCAGTGACACACAAAATTGGATTTTTTTTTTTAATTTTTGGATAGATACTATATTATAACAGAGTCAATAATAATAAAAAAAAATGAATTAAGAATTAATCCAAAGAAAGCCTGGCAAATTATGTTGTGGAACAAGGTGGACACGGTTCCAAAACTGTTATAATTGTAAATATAGAGTTCAAAAATTATGAACATAGAGTTCTATAATTATGAACATAGAGTTCAGTAGTTGTGAATATAGAGTTCAATAATTGTGAATATGAAGTTCAAAAATTATGAACATGGAGTTTTATAATTATAAACATATAGTTATGTAATTGTGAATATAGAGTTTAATAATTGTGATATGAAGTTCAAAAATTATGAACATAGAGTTTTATAATTATGAACATAGAGTTCAGTAATTATGAACATAGAATCGTGTCCACCTTGCAAACACAGTTCCACGTCATAACAATTGTTTGAGGCAATTTATATCATAGACCAGTGTTCACATAGTATTATGGACCTTGGATCGAAATGACGAGGTACATAATTCATACTCGTTAGGTGCAAAATTTAATAACAAAAGACACAAAAAATCACAACACTTACGAGACATATACACATGTTATATACTTACTTATTTTTCAAATATAATTTAAGTAAATAATTTGTGTTAATAAACACAAAATTTCACAACACAAGACACATAAATTCATAACATAAGACACAATTAGTAATTCATTTCATGTACAAAATTCATACTTTTAAAATACAAAATTTTATAACATAAGACACAAAAATTCGATCATAACATAAGATACATACACATGTACTATGGTCCGTGCACAATAAACCCTGGTCCATAGTATAAGAATCGGTACTTTGAAGATTTCAACCGCTTTAAGGGTTAGGATTTTTGTCGGGTTGTTATGGAGTTTGATTTGAATTAATTGTCATCTGATTTGTGGGGGATGTGGTCCTACGAGGACCCATGTGGGAGCTGTTGAATACTTCACTGTAAGAAAGTGATAGGAGATTTCAAGTAGTGTATAGATATATACATGGAGCATAAAAAGAGTAGCAAATAAGATTGCTTTCTCCTTATTCATAAAACGTCAAATCATGCTTTCTCACAAGAAAAAAATATATACAAGATGGCAAGGGATCTATAGTTATAACTAAGGCCACGTTTAGTTCGCGAAAAATATTTAAAGGGAAATGAAATTGAAATTCCATGGAAAAGAAATTACGGGAAAGATTAATTACATTGTTTGGTTGGTGAAAAATAAATTACTGGGAATATCGATTCCATTGTTTGATTAAGTTTAGAATTGTAAGTAATAATGAGTATAAATACAATTATACTCCTACATAATAATAACAACAACAATAATAATGATAATTAAAAAAAGTTGGTGAAGATATAATTGTCCTACTTGTTTTTCATGGAAAACAAAATATCAAAGGGATCATGAAAAATATTTTCCTCATTTTTGAGGAAAATGTTTTCCATGAACCAAACAAAGGAAAATCTAATTTTCCTCAAATTCAAGAAAAACATTTTTCTTTGAAAAACATTTTTCATGAACCAAATATGCCCTTTGAGTGTCAATACAGGCCCGCCCACCCTATCGCGGGTTTTTTTCACTTGTCTTTATGGGCCGGCCTGCAAAGTCTGCGGACTAGAATTATGCAACCCTAACTTGCCTCATGCGGGCTCGTAGGCCTAACTTAATAAATAAAAAATATTATTTTATTATTTAATATTCAAATAATTTAATCTAAATAATATTAAATTATTGTGTTTAAAAATTAAAAAAATTATATATTTTTTTTAAAGTTTAATGTGTTATATATATATATATATATATATATATATATATATATATATATATATATATATATATATATATATAAAAGCCCGTGAGGTCCACATTTTCGCTGGTAAAAGATTATAGGTCCTAACCCGTCTTATTGCGGAGCAGTTTAGGATTGGCCCGCGGGCTTCAGCCCACCTTGACACCCCTACTTGTAACTACAAAATCATGCTTTTCAAACTCTTTGGTAACACTTAACTTATTCTAATGTTTGTCATCCTCCCACATGCTCTATCGGGTCGGAGTATGGAGGACCCTTAGGATTGGGGATTCAACCTTTGGGATAAGATCATCCGTTTCAATTGAGCCGATTAATTATGAATAACCTAAATTAGTGACTAATTTATTCTCTTGTGGTCTTTTGCCAGCTAAGATCTCAAGGCTTGATTTCTCTCGTCATCCTAAAAAGATTAGGTTAGTCCCGTGAAAAGCATTTTCTTTTTTAAAAAATGAAAAAAATTATTAATGGTGAGTGTTATGACACGTCATTTGAAGCGTGATTGACGTTTGGTGATGCGGAGCGCGTAGAATGGAGGACACTACATGACGCCGTAGTAGTGCATATTGTTCATTTGTTCCCTTGCGTATGACCATTTGGATAGAAGAAACCAGCAACCGTCAAGGCCCCGTTTGGTTGGAAGGAAACTCGTACAAAACAACTGTCTCCAATGTGCAACTATGAACTGCCACTGCCTGCCTGCCATTTTAAGTTTGAACGTCTAACGCTCTTATCCTTTGTTTTTTGTTTTTCTATCCTAAATTGTACTCCGTAATACACTAAAACACATCCACGTAAATAGATTTTGAAAAGCTTTTTGCCAAAAATAAAAAAATTAGGTGTAGATTTTTAAACTAATAAGGGTAGAGTAGTTTTTTGCTAGTTTTTTTTTTTTTTTTTTTTTTTTTTCCTTGCAAATAACAATTTTTTGTGGGCTTCATTGAGTAGGGAAAAGGGAAACAACTATCGCGCAACTTGTGTGTGGGATGCATTGTCGCGCCCAATTGATGCGTGCACAACTGGGCGCATAAATATACTCTTTTTTTTTTCTTTTTTTTTTTTTTTTCCCTCGGATTTTCTTTTCCCTTTTTTCTCTCTTTTTTCTTCTTCTTTCTCCCCTCTCTTTTTTACATGGCCTTGCAAAAATTAAGTCATTGAAGTTGCTCTAATATCTTCATTTTGTAAGATGAAACTAATTCAATATCTCAACAAGTTTCATTCAAGATATAGATCTTTTAAGACTTTTACCTTTTAGATTATAAAAATAAAAGATTTTTATAATGAGTGATTATATATATATATATATATATATATATATATATATATATATATATATATATATATATATATATATTTGAATATATAGTGATTGTATATATTTCATTATGTGAAAACTTTAATATTACGGAGGTGCTTTGTTCAAGGTGTAAAAGATACTATGTATTGTAGATTTTGTGTTTATAAAATTGAACTTATCATCTATCATTTCTATGTTTATACTCTGTGGTGTTTGGTTTGCGAAGTATTGTATTACCTAAAAAATATTAATATTGCAATGTTATATGGAATTATTTGGTTTAAGAGAATATGAGGTTATTTTAGGGGATTTAAACTTCTTAAACTTCATTTTTTATGACATTCATGAAAATTACATTTCTCCAAATGTTTTAAGTTAGTTGTCTGAAATTTTCGAGAACATTATAATATTCTAAAATATTCGTCAAAGCAAACACTATTTATATTGCTAAAAGCGTTATTTGTTGAAATTGTGGTAACTTAAAGATAAAAGAGAATCAGATTGGCTAATCAGCTACTTGCCTTTTAGTCATTTACTTTGGCAAAATGATTAGTGGAACTATTATTATGGATTAAATGACAAAAAGAAGAATTGACATTGACTACAATAGTTGTTAATTGTTTTTAAATTGAGTGTTTGTATCAATTAGCAAGAATTCTTATGGCATAACGTTTACTTAACAAAAGCATTAAGTAAACATTATTTTGCATTTGAGATGTATATATTCCCATTAATTTTTCACTTTGAATTGTTTTAGAGAGTTGATGGGTTATACATCAGTTTAACTAACTCAATAATTCAAATGATAAGTTCAATAATAAAATAGAGATAAAAGTTAGTTTAATCTGGCAAACATTTCAAGTAAATGATTGGTGAAGACTAACTGGATTGGTATAACTTGGGATGACAACATGAGGGGGGGGGGGGGGGGGGGGGGGAGGGAGTATACTTGTCTCATTCCGGTCGTTGTGGAAAATTTTTGAGGATGAGGAATCTCCTTTCCCATTAACATTTAATCAAACTAGTATAATTCTTAAATTTTAAATAAACAAATTAATAATATTAAATTTCTAATCTTAAAATACTTAAATCTTCATGGAATTCTCATGACAACTGAACTATCAAATATAATATTCAAATAATTTTCATGCAAATAAGAATATAAATACACAATTACAAAATGTCAATACAAACCATCTGCAACCTTAATAATAATAATAATAATAATAATAATAATAATAATAATAATAATATTATTATTATTATTATTATTATTATTATTATTAAAAATATGATTGGTGGATGGAACAAGGCAAGGATGGGTATCCTTATCCTCGATGAAAAATTGTAAATATTTCTCATCCCCAATTCCGTTCTCTAATTTTTTTTTTCCCATCTGAACAAGGATTGGGGATTCCCATCAAAGACGAGAGAAATTGTCATCCTTAAATATGACTAAAATATGTTTAATTAACTCAGATATTACTTTGTAAAAAATCAAAAGAGCATCCTCAATAGTGAGGTTTTTGGGATGGTTTTTGAGGTTCCAACTAGGAGAGAGAAGAGGGAGAGAGAAGAAGGAAAAAGATAAAACAAAAGGAGGAAAAAGACAGATCTAATACCAAAAAAAAAAAAAAAAAAAACCAAAGGGCTTGACGCGCCAGCGAGTGCGTGCAATACACACACCTGGTTGGGTGCGATCTGTGCGGCCCACGCATGTCACCGCGCCTTTTCCTTTCCCTTTCTCTCTCTTACGGGTTCCACAAAAAACCACCATTCGCAAGAGGAGCTCAAAAATTCTCTATCATCCTTCTCTCTCATCCACATCACTCACATTTCTTCAAAAACTGGTCCAAAACGGCATAACTGTTTAAAAAAAAGTATGTCTAATTAGCTAAGGGTTAGCCTAACTTTAGGACTGGCAAGCCTAACATTAGGATTGGCACACCGGCCGCTTGATGGGATGAGCCTTGCAGATTGACCAACCCGTGCCTATTCAATGCTATCTATCATCTCCAATGTAGGTGAATTTACATCATCAAGACCCATTCATTGCTCCCATCGCTCTTTAAAACGATGCTTTGAACCTTTTGGTGAATTTTGGTTAAAAGGATGCTTTGGACCTTTGGTGAATTGTGGTTGAAAAGATTGGTGTGGTCCACTACACTACTTGAGAACTTTCAATTAAAGGGATAATGACACAATTAATTGAAGACTTGAAGTAGTTGTGCAATAAGAATAGTCTAACCTCTTTTATTTTACCATTGCCATTCTATTTGGCATTTGCTCTTCACAAAGTTTTTCTTAATGGGCTATGTATCTCTACTTTTTGGATGATGAGAGAAACCACACAACTTTATTAGGTGTAGGTAAATCATGCCTTGTACGTGACCCTAGTCACTAAAAGACCATAAAGAAGTAAACCAACCTAGGTTATCCATAACTAATCGACTCAAACCAAACTAGCAAGAATTTGAACTTGTGACCATGTAATTACAAGCGTGGATCTCTTGTCATCTTTTGGTTGAGGTTACCTACAAAGATAGCCGTCATTTAATAGTAACCACAATCAAGTAGGTCAGAGTGTTGGTTTGGTAATAACAAAGTTTTAAGTTTGATTCTCAGTGAAAACAGTTTATTGACCCTTCTTAGTTTGATGAGATGGTCTGAATAACAGCCTAGACTGATTTACCTCATTGTAATCTTTTGTCAACTAAAGTCACAGAACGAAATTTGTCAATTACCCGACCTTAATTAGTTGATGCACATTTTCTTCGTCACTTAAAAAACATAACCGCCACTTAAAAAAAATATTTCTCAATAATACAAAATTGAGGGAATAAAAAATTTGAATAAAAGTTATTCCTTAATCATTGCTCGAAAACGGAGACATGAGTTTCCTAATATGCATAAAAGTAATAAATGATTAGGAAACTGTAGAGAAAGAAGAAAAACCCCATTGGAATTAAAATTGAAAATCTGCTTCAATTTTTCTGTAGTCTTCTGTACGACTGTACCTGGCAATCTTTCCATCGTGTGTGTTTATGTTGTTGAAAAGTTGACAGTTGAAGCCACCCCTTTTGTGTCAGCATTTCTAGTCTTTTTTTGATTCTTTAAGCCGGACCCAAAGTGCTGAAAATCATCTCACCGGATTTCTAGTTTTCCGGCGACCCACGGCTGAAATTCCCGGCGAATCCAGATGGAGAAAGAGCCTTTCCTCTCCTATTCTGCACCCAGAATACCACAATCTTCACTGCCAGCCCCCATTTCCCTTTGCCCTTTGCCAGAAGACAATGAAATCACAGTCCCACCTATGAGCCCTTTAGAGTTCAAAGACAGGCTCATCTTTGGCTCTCCTTCTCCTTCTTCTACTTCCTCTTCCAAAAACCCTTTTAAAGACCTAAAGTCCAGTCTTGATTCTTTGGATTTCACTTCCCAGACTTTTGCTTCTTCTTCTTCTGTTTGCCCAGACCAAAAATCCAATCTTGATCTGAATTCTTGGGTGTTGGACCCAAATCATCAATCACAAATCTCTTGCTCACCTTCAGACCCCAAATCCAATATTGACCAGAGTTCTTGGTTTTTGGACTCAAATTACCCAACATGGAGCAAGAGCAATCTTCACAGGTCCAGGACTGCCCCTGCCATGGCCACAATCAATGATATTGAGAACCAATCTTCAACTTCCAAGCCCCCTAGGGCACTGTCAATTGTGAGTCAAGCTGTTGTGCTTTTGGGTCTTTATTTGATTCTTGGTGTGGCTATATATTCATTCTTTAAGGAACACTTTAGGGGCACTGAAACCCACCCTGTGGTTGATGCTTTATACTTCTGTATTGTCACAATGTGTACTATTGGTTATGGGGATATAACCCCTGCTAGTCCTGCTACAAAATTGTTCTCCATCATGTTTGTGCTTGTGGGTTTTGGGTTCATTGACATTTTGTTAAGTGGGATGGTTAGTTATGTGCTCGATTTGCAAGAGAGTTATCTGTTGAAGACTATTAAGAGTCGGGGTGCACATGATCCCGGTTCATATATAATCGATGTGAAGAAAGGGAGGATGAGGATTCGGATGAAGGTGACACTGGCATTGGGTGTTGTGGTTCTGTGTATTGGGGTAGGGGTTCTGTTTATGCATTATGTCGAGAGGCTTGGGTGGTTGGATTCGTTGTACTTGTCGGTTATGTCTGTTACTACTGTTGGGTATGGAGACAGGGCGTTCGAATCTTTGTCTGGTCGGGTTTTCGCTTCGTTTTGGTTGCTCGTGTCCACACTCGCGGTTGCACGGGCTTTTCTTTACTTGGCCGAGGCAAGAGTGGATAAAAGGCATAGGATGATGGCTAAATGGGTGCTCGATCAGGATATGACCGTTTCGCAGTTTCTTGCTGCCGACATTGATAACAATGGTTTCGTGACGTAAGTCTTTTGCTTTTCCCGAATCTTATACATTATTGCTCTTAAGAGCTCTTATTCAATGGTTATTCTATAATATTAGTTCACAGAATGTGTCATCTTTTATTACATTGGTTAGATGAAACGTGAGTTGTGGTTTAGTTGTAACATATCTAGGAAAGTTTCGTGTCTTTTTGCTGGATGTTCTTGGCAAAAAATGAACTGAAAACAGCACTTTTGTTAGCAGACCACGAGGTGTTCTGAGTAGGTCCTAACTATAGGAGACACCTTTAACTCTTAAGCCCGTACCATACTCAGACTAATCCCTGTTTGTATTAGGCCGGTCCAATTAAGGGGCAGAGTGCTGGTCATATTGGTTTTTCTATACTAGGGGGGGGGGGGGGGGGGTTTGAACTCCCGACCTCTCTTAAGGGATGAGACTGCACGGCCACTCACGCTAACCAAGCTGGTTTGGATGGTTAGGAAAATTATGAAATTTTTGAAATTTAGATTTCACAGGCCTTTTGTGTGGGTTGGATGCCATATATCCCCGTCTGGTGTACCAAAAAACAAGAGTGAAAAACATATTTAATGCACACATACACGAAGAGGAAGGCTATGTAGATTGTGATAGCAATTAGAAGAAGAAATTGGCCAGTTTTGATAAGGTGGATGGTGCTTCTGCATATTGCATAATCTAGAAATATCAGAACTAAACCGTACTGAAAACTAATTTAATGATTTTACGTATACGAGGCAGGAAAATATAGCAGATATAGTTGACAATCAAGATAGTAACTTTGAAGTTGTTGATCTTCTGTTACTAGAAAATAAGAATAGGAATACAATGAAACGGGAATCTTTGGTCGAGTTGTTTATTCAGCATATCCGTGCCTTTATTTATAGTTTAGATTTTATAACGCCATTCATGTTCATAGCTAAAAACAAACTTAGTGTAGCAGATGATTTAGTTCTGTAGGAGCTTTATTTTTCATCTATTGGATAAACACCGTCTTTATCTTGAAGTTTTGAGCTTTTATTTGTCTCTTGGATTAGTATCTTCGGGTTCATACAAATCCTAATTTCTCAGCATTGTTATTATTCTGTCATTTTGGGTTAATGTATTGTGCTTTAGCCTCGTTGTTTGAATTGAAAGACAAGATTCGAGTGTAATTTTCTGCGTTCTTTCTTGATATCTGGCAGTAAATCTGAATACATAATATACAAACTGAAGGAGATGGGGAAGATCTCGGAGAAAGATATACTTTTGATCTGCAAACAATTTCAACGGTTAGACACGGGCAACTGTGGAAGGATCACCCTCGCTGATCTGATGGAAGGCCACCACTGAACCCCATTATTTAGCGGGCAAAAAGTCGGCGAAACTGGCGATGACAGCTCAGAATTTGCAGTGGGGTCCGCTATATTGCGACGTCGAGATATCAGCTGGAGTGTCCAGCTTTGTGGGAGAGGGAAGAGTGGTTGTTTGAGCTGTTGTGGTGGAGGATGATGAAGGTTAAGATGGGAATGAGATATTGGGAGGTTTAGAATCATATGAAATGAAGTATATATATAATTGCATATATAGCAGGTGGATATTTTTGTCTGCCATAAGTTTTGTTCTCAAAATTGTTGTCAGATGAGGGTGTGAATATTAATCCTATGAACAGTTGTATTTTTAGTTGTATGAATTACTGTCTATACAAACAACATTAAACATTATTGTTGAATTTAGACAATGTGTTCTTGATTCATCTGCTTTGATTGAACCAGGAATACGAGTATCAGAGATTTCTCAGAATCAGTCATTTTTAAAAAAAAAATCATTAAGAGGGTATAACGGGAAAAAAACACAAACAAATAATAAAGAGATTGGTCCTCAAGTGTAAAGGCATGCAGAAGGGATCTTGACTACAAGACTCTCCTATCGAGTAAAGATGAAAATTTGATTTGTCTTAATGATCAAATTTTACTTTCGGTTAGATTTTGAAACATGTCACCGTGATGTCTCTGTTTGTTAATCATTTAACAACTAACTTTGACTCGCATTTCAATATATTTGAATTGGTTATATACTAACTATAGAGTATAGGAATGCAAGTTAAAGAGGGAATGTGGTAGCTCAAAAATTGTTGGATTTTGGATAGGTCAAAGTTTGATTGGACTCAATGTTAGGTTGATCAATATTTTAGTACTCTTCCCTTACATCATTTACAAGGACAAATTATACTGTGGACCGCGGTTTATAATGTATTGTGATCTAGGCATCAAATCTGCACGGTAGTTTCATTTCAAGACAACTACAATATCATTTTGATATAATTACAGTTTCACTGAACAATATACACTCAAATATGTGAAATTGTTATTCAGTTTCATCTCAACACAACTACAGTTTCATTTCAATTCAATTGCAGTTTCAAATGATAATATAATAAAAATAATACGTAAAACAGTGTCACTTTAGATACACTATAACGTTTGCCGTTTTGAATTATGGTCCACAAAGCTTTGTGGACCGCGGTCCACAATATAATTGCTGATTTACTAGTGGTTAATGAAGTTTATATAAATATTCTACAAGCAACCCCAATATGACTCAATGGGCTTCCATACTTGGCCCAATTAACTATTTTACCTAACTTAATAATTAAAATAATACAAGATATATGTGTGTGAGAATAAAAATCCGAGCCCAAGTGTGAAACGTTGTAAGAGCATCCATAATAGGGGTGAAATAGGGTTAATGTCAGATTAATTTATTTGGATGGGGTTAATAACAAATGTGGGGTGGGGTTATTTTAGAAAAGAATTGACCTGTAAGGCTGTAAATATCAAAATAATGTCTGAAAAAAAAAAAGAAAAAAAAGCAACACAGACTGTGTGCGTTTGCGCATAGCCAATGGTCACACGGCACGCGCCCGTGTGGCGCGTCAGGCGCGCTGTCAGCGCGCGGATTGCAGTTTCATTTGATAATACAGTGCATATTTGATGCTTGGATCACAATACATTATGATATAACTACAGTTTCACTGGATAATATACACTCAAATATGTGAAATTGTTATTCAGTTTCATTTCAACACAACTACAGTTTCATTTCAATTCAATTGCAGTTTCATTTGATAATATAATAAAAATAATACGTGAAACAGTGTCACTTTAGATACATTATAATATCTGCCGTTTTGAATTATGGTCTACAAAGCTTTGTGGACCACGGTCCACAATATAATTGCTGATTTACAGGTGGCTAATGAAGTTTATATAAATATTCTACAAGCAACCCTAATATGACTCAATGGGCTTCCATACTTGGCCCAATTAACTATTTTACCTAACTTAATAATTACAAGATATATGTGTGTGAATAAAAATCCGAGCCCAAGTGTGAACATGTACTTTTTAAGAGCATCCACAATAGGGGTGAAATAGGATTAGTGTCAGATTAATTCATTTGGGTGGGGTTAATAATAAATGTGGGGTAGAGTTATTTTAGAAAAGAATTGGCCTGCAAATATCAAAATAATGTCAGGAAAAAAAAAAAAAAAGCAACACAGGTTGTGCGCATTTGCGCACAGCCAATGACCACACAGTGCACGCGCCCATGTGGTGCGTCAGGCGCGCTGTCAGCATGCGGACGCTTTAGTTTTTTTTTTTTTTTTTTTTTTTTTTTTTTTTTAATTTTATTTTGGGAAAATGGTCAAATAGGCCCTTGAACTTTAGCTTAAAAGTCAATTAGGCCCCTAAACTTTTTAAAGGTGCAATTACACCCATCAACAATTCATTTAGGTGTAATGAAGCCCAAAATCAGGTTAATGACCTGCTATCACAAGTCATTAGGATTCAGGCCACCTTCTGACATAATTAGAGTTAGCATAATTGTTAAACATATACTACGAATATGTTAAAATGTATTAAAAATAAAATATAAAATTTAACATAAACTTTGGTCAAATAATTAGTCTGACTATATACATAGCATTCAATGATTATAAACCAGGAACTTTGATAATCATTTGATTTTCTTTCATTAAAAAAAAATAATAAATTTAAGTTCAATTTTTTTTCTTCGTTTAATTAATCTTTTTTTGATTATTGAAAACAAAACTTAATATTTCAATTATGCTTTTATCAATGCATGAAAACTTCTAAAGAAATTTGTAAGTTAATTTTTACTATATTATTATAATAATATCTATTTTAACCTTATATTTTGAATTATTTATTATCATCATCTATTGACACCAATTGTCTTTGACAAACTCTTAAAACAATTTGTCTCAACAACGAATGAAAATTTAAAAAAAAATCAATGATTTCATTATTGTGGACGAAAAGTAGATGAGTGAATATTTTACGTAGATTCAAACTCTCACAGTTACACAATGATAAAAGAGATAGAAGCCTATCTAACTAACCCCACATAATAGCTGTGGGTTACAAGACTAAATCAACTCTAACTATAATGTTACATATAATTACACTAATAATGTAACACTACTAACATACCCCCTCAAGCTGAAGGTGGTGGAGACACAACATTGAGCTTGTCCCTTAAAGAGCTGAAACGAGCAGAAGCTAGTGGCTTGGTGAAGATGTCAGCAAGTTGGTCCTTCGTAGAGACAAAATTGACCAAGAACTCCCCTGTAGACACCTTATCGCGGACGAAATGATAGTCAATCTCGACATGCTTAGTCCTGGCGTGGAACACGGGATTGGCACACATGTAAGTTGCCCCAAGGTTGTCGCACCACAACGTGGCGGGATTCCGTGACTGTAGTCCAAGCTCACGAAGCAACGACATAACCCAGGTGACCTCTGCAGCCACATCAGCAAGACCCTTGTACTCTGTCTCAGTAGATGACCTGGCCACGGTCCGCTGCTTGCGAGAAACCCAAGAAACCAGATTAGACCCAAGGAACACAGCATAGCCGCTGGTTGACTTCCTGTCCATCGGACAACCAGCCCAGAGAGTCTGAATATGCATGCACATCAGAGGAAGATGACACAGAAAGCCGTAAGCCATGTGTGATAGTACCCTTCACATAACGAAGAACACGCTTTAGCATGGCCCAATGTTCATCAGTAGGAGTGTGCATGAACTGGCAGAGTCTGTTAACTGCATAAGAGAGATCCGGACGAGTGATAGTGAGATACTGTAGTGCCCCTGCCAACCGACGATATTGAGTCGGGTTCTCGTAGGGATCTGTAGTCGGTGTCGCAGACTTCGTCACTGCTGCTGGTGTGGATAGAGACTTGCAATCCGTCATACCAACACGAGTAAGAATATCATCCATGTAACGGCGTTGAGACAATAATATGCCGCCATCTAGGGGTATAGTCTCAATGCCGAGGAAGAACGTAGGAGCCCCTAAATCCCGAATTTTGAAAGCGGAGGAGAGGCGGCGTAGTAGCTCATCAAGGAGACTCGAGTCGTTACCCATCATGATAATATCGTCGACGTACACAAGCAAATAAATGCGTGAGTCTTTCAATGTGTAATAAAATAAAGACACGTCAGTTTTGGACGCCACAAATCCTAACGTCAGAAGATAGTCGTGAAGCCGATTAAACCAGGCTCGAGGGGCCTGCTTAAGGCCGTATAAAGACCGCTGTAGATGACAAACATAATCAGGATGAACCGGGTCTTCATAACCCGACGGCTGACACATATAGAC
Organism: Ipomoea nil; assembly: GCF_001879475.1. Lineage (NCBI taxonomy): Eukaryota > Viridiplantae > Streptophyta > Magnoliopsida > Solanales > Convolvulaceae > Ipomoea > Ipomoea nil. The sequence continues at coordinate 9,547 of NW_017617694.1, read as the reverse complement.
AGTCTCTGTTAGTCGGCCGTTTAGAAATGCATTATGAACATCAAGCTGGCGTAGCGTCCACCCACGAGATACAGCCATGGCAAGCAAGATACGAACCGTGGTTGGTTTAACAATCGGGCTAAATGTCTCGAAGAAGTCTTCGCCAGCTACTTGATTAAACCCTTTGGCAACCAAGCGGGCCTTATGGCGTTCAATCGTGCCGTCTGTCTTCCGTTTAGTACGGTAGACCCACTTACAACCCACAATATTCATACCGGGTTTGGCCGGAGTGAGACACCAAGTATTATTATGTAAGAGGGCATTGAACTCCTGATCCATGGCATCACGCCATTCTGGATGCCCAACTGCCTGGCTATAACACGTGGGATCTGTGGAGACCGTAAGAGCCTGAAATGGCTCGCCTGTCCCACGGGTTTGATGACGGAGCCGCATAACATGGCCTCGTTCCTGAGGCTGTGCTCGAATTCGTTTCCGAGCCCTTGGTCCGCGACATGGCACCGTAGCAACCCCCGGTTGCTCCTGTATGGCCAAGGGCGGAACACATACGACTAGAGGCGGTTCATCCAAGGGTATTGCAGCTTGCCCAGTGGGTACCAAGGGACTAGATGCCCATGGTGTAGACTCACATGTCCCATGTTGGGTACTCGGGTCCTGTGTACCTGTTGCATAGGGGAAGATACTTTCATCAAACCGAACATGGCGGCAGATGAAGGTCTTTCCAGATATTAGGTCCATGCATCGATAACCTCTATAGGACGTGGGATATCCTAGGAAGATACAGGGTGCAGAGCGATATTCTATCTTGTGGCAGTTGTATGGCCGTAGATAAGGATAACACCTGCACCCGAAGACACGGAAGAATGTGTATGGAGGTGTTTTGTTATAAATGGACTCATAGGGACTGACGTGTTTTAGTGCAGACGATGGTAGACAATTTATAAGGTATGACGCAGTTTCAAAAGCGTAATCCCAATATTTTAATGGGACTGAGCTTTCTGCGAGTAGAGCTAGCCCGGTTTCGACTATATGTCTATTCCGACGCTCTACTCGACCGTTCTGCTCATGCGTATAGGCGCAAGACTGCCTATGCACAATACCGAGAGATTGAAAAATTGTGTGTAACCGGCGGTATTCGCCCCCCAGGTCAGATTGAATAGACTTGATAGAACGCGTGAATTGGCGTTCTACCATGACACGGAAAGACTCAAAGATTTTATAAATATCTGATTTTAACCGCATAGGGTAAAACCAGCAAAAACGAGAACGGTCGTCAACAAATAAAACAAAGTAACGAAAACCCCCGGCCGAAACAACGGGCGCCGGTCCCCAAATGTCAGTGTATATTATGTCAAGTACATTATTACTACGGGAAATAACCCTATCTAACGGGAATCGAGATGATTTCCCGAGTTGACACGGTGTACATAACCGCGGCGTACTCGACTGTGTGGGAGTGACCGGACACTTTTGTAAGACACGAATTTGAGCCCGCTCATGTGGATGCCCGAGCCTACGGTGCCAAACATCCGACGTAGCACGAGCGGTTATTAACGCAACTAGTGACCGGGACAATGACAACTTGTATAAGCCTCCCGTGGTAGGACCCCTAAGAAGCACCGCCTTGGTTTGACAGTCCTTCACAGAAAAATGATCACGGTGAAACTCAAAAAACACGTTATTATCAATGGTAAACCGATTAACAGATAATAACGGTAATGAAAAATCGGGCACATGAAGGATATTTTGTAACTTTAAAGATTTAGACTTGGAATGTAACGATGCATGGCCAATATTAGAAATACCCAAACCTGAACCGTTGCCAACACGCAACACATCCCCACCGGAGTATGGCTCGGAATGGGTCATCATCGATGCGTCGGGTGTGGCGTGTGAAGAAGCCCCGGTATCCGGGAACCATGCATCAGGCGCTGCTGTGTGCGAAGCTTCATCAGCAGATACGGCGGCGTGAACCTGCGGCACTGGTGGCTGCCCAGTGTAGCGCTGGTAACAGTACACGGCAGTATGCCCTTGGGAATGGCATATTTGACAGCGGGGAACACCGCCGCGTCCTCTGCCATTGCCGCCGCGACCGCGGCCACCGCCGCGCCCTCGTCCTTGACCGGAACCCCCACGTCGAGGACCACCATTGTGGTGATTGTGCCCACGGCCGGCGACCAACGCCGTGTGCGACCCACCTGCCGGAACGCCGGACTGAGAGAATTCATCCGCCCAAATGAATTCTTGGGCCTGAAGAAAATCAGAGAGCTGCGGAATAGAGACCGGGGTCCCCGAAGCAGCGAGCGACGATGCCATGGACCTGAACTCCGGCCTGAGTCCTCGGAAAACATATAGATTCTGTTCATCCAAGGACACAGGTCGGCCAGCGAGAGCCAGATCCTCCACGAGCAATTGCGCGCGGCCTAAATATTCCCCAGGTGAGCTGTCTCCTTGGCGCAAGGACTGGAATTGCGCAAGAAGATTCAGGCATCTCGCCCGGGTGGACGATCCGAGTGCAGCAGTGATGGACGACCACACCTCATGCGAGGTACTGCGTCCCACGGCAAGGTATAAAGCCTCATCGGCCATGGAAGATATGAGTAAGGACAGGATTGATTGATCCTGCTGCTCCCACAGTGCGTGCGCCGGATTCGGCGAAGTAGTGGTGGTGGTGCCTCCCGAGCCTGCGTCACTTGTCGTCGGTGCAGTCACGGTTGCCGGCGGACACTGTGTGTCATCGGTAACGTAGCCTAGTAAGCCTTGCCCCCGGAGGAAGGGGACCAGTTGGGTACGCCAGAACAGATAGTTTTTAGTGGTGAGTTTCATGGACACGAAGTGATGTGCCGTAGATAACGTATTTGGGTAGTCGGAGAAGAGAGGGTGGCGGCCGTGACTGTTCTTTCACTGGAGTTCGTCGACATTGTGAGGAGAGAGGAGAGAGAAAAAAAATCTACCTGGCTTGCTGATACCAGATGAGTGAATATTTTACGTAGATTCAAACTCTGACAGTTACACAATGATAAAAGAGATAGAAGCCTATCTAACTAACCCCACATAATAGCTGTGGGTTACAAGACTAAATCAACTCTAACTATAATGTTACATATACTTACACTAATAATGTAACACTACTAACAAAGTATGTACGCCACTTTATTCAATCGTTATGCCGTGGAACTGTGTCCACCTTGCAATGTGGACACAGTTCTATGCTCATAATTACTGAACTATATGTTCATAATTATAAAGCTATATATTCATTATTTTTGAACTTCATATTCATAATTATTGAACTCTATATTCACAATTACAGAACTCTATGTTCATAATTACTGAACTATATGTTCATAATTATAAAGCTATATATTCATAATTTTTTAACTTCACATTCGCAATTATTGAATCTCTATATTCATAATTATGTTCACAACTCTATGTTCATAATTATAGAACTATATGTTCATAATTTTTGAACTATATATTCATAATTATGAACAGTTTTGGAACCGTGTCCACCTTGCAAGGTGACTTTGGTCAAATAATTAGTCTGACTATATACATAGCATTCAATGATTATAAACCAGGAACTTTGATAATCATTTGATTTTCTTTCATTAAAAAAATAATAATAAATTTAAGTTCAATTTTTTTTCTTCGTTTAATTAATCTTCTTTTGATTATTGAAAACAAAACTTAATATTTCAATTATGCTTTTATCAATGCATGAAAACTTCTAAAGAAATTTGTAAGTTAATTTTTACTATATTATTATAATAATATCTATTTTAACCTTATATTTTGAATTATTTATTATCATCATCTATTGACACCAATTGTCATTGACAAACTCTCAAAACAATTTGTTTCAACAACGAATGAAAATTTAAAAAAAAAATCAATGATTTCATTATTGTGGACGAAAAGTATGTACGCCACTTTATTCAATCGTTATGCCGTGGAACTGTGTCCACCTTGCAATGTGGACACAGTTCTATGCTCATAATTACTGAACTATATGTTCATAATTATAAAGCTATATATTCATAATTTTTGAACTTCATATTCATAATTATTGAACTCTATATTCACAATTACAGAACTCTATGTTCATAATTACTGAACTATATGTTCATAATTATAAAGCTATATATTCATAATTTTTTAACTTCACATTCGCAATTATTGAATCTCTATATTCATAATTATGTTCACAACTCTATGTTCATAATTATAGAACTATATGTTCATAATTTTTGAACTATATATTCATAATTATGAACAGTTTTGGAACCGTGTCCACCTTGCAAGGTGAACACGGTTCCACATCATAATTTTATTCCCAACTGATAATTTTGCTTTAGCACTACCAAAAGTATTTTCTGACATGTACAAGTATATTTATGATATGCGTCTTTAATCGTGCATCTTTTCAAAATTACAAGTGCAGATTAGAGATAATTCTTCGTAGATTAACCAGAGAATAGGAATACAAGAGATATCTAAAATAACTATCTCTAACAGCCCTGACTAATAGACTAGACTCACTACACACCACATATTACATAACTATATTACATGGATATAACATAACAATAATAATAATACTAACACACCCCCTCAAGCACAAGGTGTGGAAGACACAACATTGAGCTTGTCACGCAGAGCGCAGAACCTTGATGTAGACAGCGGTTTAGTGAAGATGTCAGCCAGCTGATCAGTGGTCGAAACATAGTTGACTACAAACTCTCCTGAAGCGACCTTATCGCGTACAAAATGATAATCAATTTCCACATGCTTTGTCCTAGCGTGAAACACGGGATTAGCACACAGATATGTAGCTCCTAGGTTATCACACCACAATGTAGTCGGGCCCCCTGAGTGTAGTCCAAGTTCCCGTAATAAAGAGACTACCCACGTCACCTCGGCCGACACATCAGCGAGAGCCTTGTACTCTGCTTCTGTGGAAGATCGGGCTACCGTACGCTGCTTCTTCGACTGCCAAGAGATAAGATTAGAACCCAGATAAACAACAAACCCACTAGTACTCTTTCGGTCTATCGGACAGCCAGCCCAGTCAGAATCTGAGAAAGCGTGGATAGCGGAGGAGGGTGACGGAGTGAGGCGCAACCCGTAGTCAAGTGTCCCCTTAATGTAGCGTAGTACCCGCTTAACTAGACCCCAATGTTCGACCGTGGGTGAATGCATATGCTGGCAGAGACGATTGACAGCGAAAGCAAGATCAGGCAGCGTGATCGTCAAGTACTGTAAAGCGCCCACAATACGGCGGTATTGCGTGGGATTATCAAACAACTCATCAGACGGGATAACCAACTTTGTCACGGCTGCAGGTGTGGTAAGTGGTTTGGAATCAATCATGCCGGACCGCCCTAGGATATCTGACATATAACGCCGCTGTGAGAGTATGACACTATTCCCTGTTGTGACCATTTCAATGCCCAAGAAGAAGCCTGGTGCGCCAAGATCTCGTATCTTAAACACTGTAGCGAGCTGGTGTAGCAAAGTACTGACCAATTTAGAGTCAGTGCCCATCATGATTATGTCATCGACATAAACCAATAGAAATACCTGTGAAGCCCCTGATGTATAATAAAAGAGGGATACGTCAGTTTTGGACGAAACGAACCCGGCCGATAATAAGAAGTCATGTAACCGTTTAAACCACGCCCTCGGGGCCTGTTTCAAGCCATATAGGGACCGTTGTAGATGACACACATGTCCCGGTGCAGTAGGGTCCTCATACCCTGGAGGCTGTTTCATGTATACGGTTTCTTCTAGACGTCCATTCAGAAATGCATTATGGACATCTAGCTGACGCAGAGTCCACTGACATGACACAGCTAATGAGAACAACATGCGAACAGTCGTTGGTTTGACCACAGGACTGTAAGTGTCAAAGAAGTCCTCTCTTGCTACCTGGTTAAACCCTTTTGCTACCAATCGCGCCTTATAGCGCTCAATGGACCCGGTGGCCGTGCGTTTGGTCCAAAACACCCATTTGCAGCCAATGATGTTCATATGGGGTTGCGGTGGTACCAAACGCCAGGTGTTATTATGTAAGAGAGCATTAAACTCTTGGTTCATAGCTTCGCGCCAATGAGCATGACCCACTGCCTGGGAATAGCAAGTCGGGTCAGCCACCACATTTAAGGCATGGAACTGCTCATCCGTACCCCGTGTCATGTGCCGAAGCCTCATGACATGATCCCGACTTTGAGGTCGAGCCCGGGTTTTGCGTGTCCTGGCTGGTGCGGTGTGAGTAATAGCCAGTCCGAGAGCGAGGTGTAATACCTCATCCGACATCGCAGAGATGAGTAGCGACACTATCGTCTGGTCTTGCTTGATCCATGCGTGGTACGCCGGATTCGGAATCAAGGACGCCGGCGTGGTCGATGCGGAACTACCGGTGGTGGATGGCGCCGGGATTATCTCTGGTGGGCACGGGTGGCTTCTGTCTACGAAGCCGGTGAGCTCCTGGCCGCGAAGAAACGGAAGAAGCTGCATCCTCCAGAATATGAAATTTGTGGATGTAAGCTTCATGGTGACATAGTGATGTGCACCGGTGAGAGCGTTGCTGGCAGCCGGCGTAGGAGAACCGGCGGCGGAGTGAGTACGCTCGGAGGAGTTGGTCGACATATTTGGGTAGGGGAGGGAGATTTCACGGTGGAGATAGGAAGAATTTGGTTGTTTCCGATAATCTGTCGTCTGATACCAGATTAGAGATAATTCTTCGTAGATTAACCAGAGAATAGGAATACAAGAGATATCTAAAATAACTATCTCTAACAGCCCTTGACAATAGACTAGACTCACTACACACCACATATTACATAACTATATTACATGGATATAACATAACAATAATAATAATACTAACAGTGCATTTGATGATATGTAAAGTACTTAAGAGATTGCATTTGTGGTAGACCACTTGGTCTCGCAAATTATGCCGTGGAAACGTGTTCACCATGCGCATGGTGAACACAGGGGTATATCCATAATTTCTATGCTGTAGAAATTATGAATCTATAGTATATAAATTATGAATCTACAGTACGATATAGAAATTATGAACCTACAGTATAGAAATTATGGAGATCCATAATTTATATGATGTAGATCCATAATAATTATGGATCTACATCTTAGAAATTATGGATTTATCTGTGTTCACCATGCGCATGGTGAACACGGTTCCACAGCATAACTATTGACTTGGTCTTAAGTCGACACTCCAACTAGGGCTTCTCAAGCTAAAGTTTAGGCTCTTGGGTTCTCTAAGTTGGCAGAAGTATGGGGATGGATCCTTTGTCCACAGAGTCAACATTATTGACTGATTGAGAGATTGCTTGAGCGATTCGCGATTTACCTCTTCTAGCGATTCTTGAGCAGGAGTTATGAGAATTTTAAGATCAGTCTAGCGTAAGTTAGGGAACTTAATTTATTAAAAAAAAAAAAAGTCAAATTTGAATTATTTTCACCTTAATATAAATATACTAGTTACTATATATAAGCAAAATTGAGGTCATCATTGGGCTGAACTCAACTCTAGCTCTAGCTGGTAATCTCTCTTAGTTGATAACGTATATATAAATCCAATGTAAAATTCTTGTGATATGTATATAAAGAAATTGATTTCTTGTTGCCATATTTTTCTCTTGTTTCTCATGGATGTTAATATTACCCATAATGAAAGACTAATCCTATGGCCAAGAATGACATTGTTACTAAAGCTAAGAGACCAGGCGGATCAGTTGACTTACCATGATTTACATCCTCCCAGATGTTCTGTCGGGCCGTGGTGTGGGGGCGCCTTAGAATTGGAGTTCAACCTTTTGGAAAGAAGACATTGTTAATTAGGCTAAAACGGTGACCCAATAGGTGAGATATTATTTTCATACATAAAGGTCATGTGTTCAATTATTGTCAACACCATTCTGGTCGGTTTCATCGTATATTGTGATTTATCTCTCCTGTGTAATTTAAACACTATTATACATGAACGAAGTTTATCTAATGTATACCATTATATAGTGATTATGAAATTCTCTCGTCATCTTTAACAAAAAAAAAAAAAGAAAAAAAGACCTTCCTATACACACAATAGTTGACTAGGAAAAAAAGATGTAGATAAAAAGTGGGGAGTGGAAAGTTGTATGTATATTTAGATCAGACCAAGTCAAGTCTAGCTAGCTCATTAAATTTTCTCACTCTAACTCTAACATACACCACACAACAACAACCAACGATCATCTCCACAAACATACACACAAACCAAAACTTTTTGAATGGGAAAACATAAATTAAGGCTGCAGGGCCGACATTGAATATAATTGAATTGTTCTCTCATATACTCTTTACTTCTTCAAATTTATAAGGTTTTCTTTTTCTACTTCAAAAGAGGATCTCATCCCCATTAATCTACACACCTCATTATCATCATACTCATCAACTAAACCCACTAATCTCTCTCTCTATATATTTTATAAATCTATATCTATATATTATATATTATATATTCTTATTATTAATAAAAATATGGCATCTGGAATTTTGATGAGGTAAATGGTCTTTAGTGACCTTGACTAATTAATTAAGCAGCAAAGACTTTTAAAAGTTGATGGATGACCATGTGAAATACTATAAGTTTGATTTAATTTAAATTTTAATTAAATGTTATCATAATTATATTTAGTAATTTATCAAATCTAAAATTCTTATTTTGATAATATTAATCATACTATAATTATTAATCAAATTATCAATTATACTTTTGATATAATATGAATTCTACAATTATGAATTTTAAAAAAAATTATATACTATTATTTTTAATATTGAATATTAATATTGGACATATATTTTTACATATCGTGCATATAAAATACTAGTATATATATATATATATATATATATATATATATATATATATATACACATGACTACATGTTGACATGTGGAGGGGTTTGAATAATAATGGCTTGACTGTGTCAACCTTGCACATATAGGGAAAGAATAACCAGAGATGCATTATCTATGAAGGTTTTTTTTTTTGGTTTTTTTTTTTTGGTTTTTTTTTTTTTTGAACAAAAGAAGAAGAAAATAATGAAACGATTCCTTCACGGATACATAGGTATATATATGAATAAGCCGCCATGGAGTGGCTCCTTGTGCGCACTCGATACTGGTACGTCTTCCCACCTAAAGGGTTGTTGAGTCATCGTGATATGATTTAATTCCTCCACAATTTCTATAGAGCTGGGAGTCAGAGGGCTCCTGATGTGCGAGCAGAGGAATTTTGCGTTTCAAACTCATGCTTATATATGAATGAATTTTTATATTTTGCACCTGCATATTCATTTATTCTGATTCAATTTACAGAAGGATTTCACTCGAACATCGAGAGCTTCCATGATATTTCACTCTAGTGTCACAATTAGCTTAACCTATAGTCCCTCAATTGTTTGTCAACTAGATTTGATATATATATATATATATATATATATATATATATATATATATATATATTTAT
>NW_017617693.1:5000-7954 GCF_001879475.1 Ipomoea nil | reverse complement strand
AAAAGACGCCCCAATCGCTTAGCGAGGATCGACAGGAACCCGGCCGGACGAATCCGTGCACGAGTCCCCACCAATGCTGGCCGTCACAGCAGGAACGCCCCCGTCGATAGGTACGAAAGGTAACCACCGAATTTGCCCCTCTCGCCGTACGCATTGGTTGTGAGTCCGTCGCGCCATCGGGTGAGGTGGAGGAAGCCCTCGAGGAGTGAAATTCCTCGATCAATACAACACCATACCTCTTGCGAGGTGGGTCAGCCCCCACGTCCGACGCTAAGACAACGCCCGTTGCGCTTGGGCAGATTCGTAGCGAGCGCACAATCATCCTTCAACAAACAGCTTACTAGACGGGTGGACACTGTGTCGGTAACTTACAAGCCTACTGACAGTATATCGCAGATTCACGTTGTTTTTTTGCCAACTTGTTCCACGGCGTTTTTTTGCATGTCCGTCTCGGTCAGATCCGACGTGTCGTCGAACGAGTGCTATGGAGGAAGCCTCGAGGAATGAAATGCCTCGAGCAATACAATACTTCTATCCTCTTGCGAGGTCGGTCAACCCCCACGCCCGACGGCACGTACGCTGCACTGCGCTACGCTGGGCGGGTTCATTGCGAACGCCGCCCTCCGCCCCTACGGCGCACCATAATTCGTTAACGAACAGCTTACTAGACGATTGGACACGTGCCTCGGCAACTCACAACCTACTGACGGTATATTGCAGATTCACGTTTGCTCGATTGACCGAATTCACGTGCCAATGATGTTTTTTTGCATGTCCGTCTCCGTCCTGTGGTGCGCCGCCCCGCCTTCCGACTCCGATGGGTCTATGCCGGTCCCCAAAAATACGTATGAGCGGCGGGAACACTCATACGAGGCCTACAGGACGAGGGGGGCCCGTCCCAACACGTTCCGAAAAAAGTCGACCGGCACCTCAACTACCATACCCCCCTATAGTAGTTAAAAAAAAAAAAACCCCAGTGACAGCAGTAGACACGGTTTGTCCCGTAAATCACACGGTCATTTCGGGTGGTTCCGTGCATTTTTTTTCAAATGTTATTGCATGGTCCTTTAGTTTAGAGCATTTTAACAATGCTTGGTAAATTTCAAAGCGTTTGGATGATTATTTCATTGAAAACGACGATGTCCAAATTTATGCCCAGCTGTCCGCAAAGTTCCTTGTCTGACTTAGCCAAGTACTTGGGATTGTTGGGATATGTGAGAGGAATATATGGCATTTCGTTTGCCTCACTAATTAAGTAGTACAATAAGCTCTAAAACAAATGTATATGCCATTTTGGCAGCGAGAACGACGTAAAACGACATAGGCCAAGGCATAACACAGAACCGTCGTAAAAGTACTGGGGTGGCTGGCGGGTGAACCTCTGTTGCGTGATATTTTCCGCATCCGTCCGCAACTGTGCGCAATTTGGGCGCCCTCGTACCGCATAAGTCCGCAACCTCGGCACCCCCGTACCGCAACTTTCCGCAACCTCGGCCACCCCGTTTCGCAACTTTCCGCAACCTCGGCACACCCGTACCGCAACTTTCCGCAACCTCGGCACCCCCGTACCGCAACTTTCCGCAACCTCGGCACACCCGTACCGCAACTTTCCGCAACCTCGGCGCCCTCGTACCGCATAAGTCCGCAACCTCGGCACACCCGTACCGCAACTTTCCGCAACCTCGCACACCCGTACCGCAACTTTCCGCAACCTCGGCACCCCCGTACCGCAACTTTCCGCAACCTCGGCACCCCCGTACCGCAACTTTCCGCAACCTCGGCACACCCCGTACCGCAACTTTCCGCAACCTCGGCACACCCGTACCGCAACTTTCCGCAACCTCGGCCACCCCGTTCCGCAACTTTCCGCAACCTCGGCACCCCCGTACCGCATAAGTCCGCAACTTGGGCACCCTCGTACCGCAACTTTCCGCAACTTGGGCACCCTCGTACCGCAACTTTCCGCAACTTGGGCACCCTCGTACCGCAACTTTCCGCAACTTGGGCACCCTCGTACCGCATAATTCCGCAACCTCGGCACCCCCGTTCCGCATAAGTCCGCAACTTGGGCACCCTCGTACCGCATAATTCCGCAACCTCGTTTCCCCGTTCCGCATAAGTCCGCAACTTGGGCACCCTCGTACCGCAACTTTCCGCAACTTGGGCACTCTCGTACCGCAACTTTCCGCAACTTGGGCACTCTCGTACCGCAACTTGGGCACCCTCGTACCGCATAATGCCGCAACCTCGGCACCCTCGTTCCGCATAAGTCCGCAACTTGGGCACCCTCGTACCGCATAAGTCCGCAACCTCGGCACCCTCGTTCCGCATAAGTCCGCAACTTGGGCACCCTCGTACCGCATAAGTCCGCAACCTCGGCACCCTCGTACCGCATAATTCCGCAACTAAAGCACCCTCGTACCGCATAAGTCCGCAACCTCGGCACCCTCGTACCGCATAATTCCGCAACTTGGGCACCCTCGTACCGCATAAGTCCGCAACCTCGGCACCCTCGTACCGCATAATTCCGTAACCTCGGCACCCTCGTTCCGCATAAGTCCGCAACTTGGGCACCCTCGTTCCGCACAAGTCCGCAACTTGGGCACCCTCGTACCGCATAATGCCGCAACCTCGGCACCCTCGTTCCGCATAAGTCCGCAACTTGGGCACCCTCGTACCGCATAAGTCCGCAACCTCGGCACCCTCGTACCGCATAATTCCGCAACTTGGGCACCCTCGTACCGCATAAGTCCGCAACCTCGGCACCCTCGTACCGCATAATTCCGCAACTTGGGCACCCTCGTACCGCATAAGTCCGCAACCTCGGCACCCTCGTACCGCATAATTCCGCAACTTGGGCACCCTCGTACCGCATAAGTCCGCAACCTCGGCACCCTCGTACCGCATAATTCCGTAACCTCGGCACCCCTCGTTCCGCATAAGTCCGCAACTTG